>NC_132857.1:18240781-18540937 GCF_048164855.1 Canis lupus baileyi | reverse complement strand
ACTCCAGATTCCACCCAAATTCTTGCCCCTTACTTTCCTTGGGGCTATCTTAGGGAACAGCTTATTCAGGAACCTGGGGGATCACCTTGCAGGGTCTTCTTCTTATTATGTAATTAAGAATGGGAGGCCAGGTGATCCCTTTCCATTACACCTATGATGACATTTGGTGTTGAGTTCAACTGTGTGTTTCTCATCATACTCGTGCCTTTGGTTTGGGTTTTTGACAGAGACACGTATTTCTTAGAATATTTTTAATTTTTATTTTCTTGTTTCTAAAGTACTATGAGATCTACTTTTTATTATACTTTATTCTCCATCAGTGTCACTTCACAATAAATCTGAAAAATTAATGTATGCTTTATATATTTAACTTCAGTGTCTTTTCCCCTCCTTTTATATATATTAGTAGAAAAGATAAGTGAACCAAGACTCAAGCTAGGAAATAACCATAGGACATAGAGAATTTTTAAGATGAGGAGTTTATTTATTTATTTATTTATTTTTAAGATTTTATTTATTTATTTGAGAGAATGCGATAGCACATGAGCAGCTGAGGTGCAGAAGGAGAGGGAGAAGCAGATTCCCTGCTGAGCAGGGAGCCCAATGAGGGGCTGGACGAGGGGTTCATGGAGGGGCTCCACCAGGCACTTGATCCCAGGACCCTGAGACCATGACCTGATATGAAGGCAGACACTTAACTGACTGAGCCACCTAGGCACCCCAAGATGAGAGGCATTTTATACAGAAAAATGGTAAAGCATCCCTTGGACCCATGGTTAGGTTGCCTAAGAGAGTTTCCTTTTATTGTCATCTTCAGATGGATAACTTTATCCTAATGCCTTTTCTATAGCAAAACAGTAGTAAGGACTTGAATAAAAAGAAGTGAAAAAGATTCTGAAGAAAGAGTCTACATGTTTACTAAAACAGATGGAAGGACGTTGTTTGATGGTAATGGAGAGCTTAGTGTCAGAAAATACATTCTTTAGAAAATTGTTTCTGTTCTCATATATACCATGTCCCAGACCAGCACAAAAACAGAATAGTAATGTACATATCTAGTGAAAATTCCTTTAAAAAACACACTAAGGATATTGGTGAAAGAATAGATGTGTATTCAATGGGACAGAATAGAAAAGTAGACCCACATGTAAATGATCAATTGATTTTTTGACGAATACGCATGAACAATTCAATGTAGAACAAGTGGATATAGTAGATAAATATATATAGGTATATCTGCATGTGCTGGAGCAATTGCACATTCATATATGAAAATGAATCTTGATTTATATTTTGTACCATATATGAAAAATTAAATAAAAATGGATCATAGGGATGCCTAGGTGGCTCAGAGGTTGAGCGTCTGCCTTTGGCCCAGGGTGTGATCCTGGGATCCCAGATCGAGTCCCACATTGGGCTCCTTGCAGGGAGCCTACTTCTCCCTGGGCCTGTGTCTCTGCCTCTCTCTCTCTTGTTGTGTCTCTCGTGAATAAATAAATAAAAATCTTAAAGAAAAATGGATCATAGAACTTAAATTGAAAACTATACATTTTAAAGAACATAGAAGAAAATCTTTGTGACATTGAGTTACACAAAGTTTTCTTAGATAAAACATTAAAAGCAAGATCCCTGAAAAAAAAATTGATAGTTGTCTTCATCAAAATGAAATATTTCCGCTCTTCAAAAACAGACTTTTAAAAGGATGAAAAAAATATTGAAAACAATATTTGTAAAATATATATTTGATAAAGAACTTGTATCCAGAATGCATAAAAACCTCTCAAACTCAATAATATATTATAAATATGTTAATTTTTTCCTTCAGTAGTATCTTGATAAAGTTTAATCCTAACTAAAACCTCAAAATGGTGGTGTTTGGAGAGGATGGTAGATAATTCTAAAATTTAAATAGAAATACAAAAATCCAAGAATAGCTAAAGTCATTTTGAAAAACAAGGACAAAATTGAAGGACTTATATTATTAGGGGTCAAGGTAGAATAATTAAGAGAATATAATACTGGCTCAAGGATTGACACGTAGAACAGGTGAAGAGTAAGCACTCAGAATAGATTGCCATATATATGATCAAATGATTTATTACAAAGATAACACTGCATTTCAATGGGGGGGAAATGTTCTTTTCAACAAATGAGGTGATCAATTGAAAATGCTGTATTTTTAAAAAGGGGAGGAAAAATTTAAGCTCTACTTCATACTATACAGAAGCATAATCTCAGGTTTCAGATCTAAATATGGAAGATAAGATAATAAAGCTGGATAATATCTTCTTGACCATAGGCTAAGTAAATATCTATTAAACCAGATTTAAAGGAAAAATAATTAGATCATTAAAATTAAGACCCATTCTTTCAAATACACTATTATGATGAAGACAAGCTCTAGACTAAGAGATAATGCATTTTAGTGACCAAGGACATTTTTCCAGAATGTGTAGAGAACTGCTAAAAATTTCAAAGACAGTCTCATAGATCTGTCCAACATGCAAAAGACTTGAACAGATAATTAATAAAAGTGAGTATTAGACAAACAGCTAATAAACCATATAAAAGTATACTCAACATCATTGTTCATTAGGGAATTTAAATTAAACCACAATGCAGTGCTACTACACCTCCACTGGAGTGACTAAAATTAAAAGACAATGTCAAATATTGGCAAAGATGGAACAGGTATGAGTTTCATGTACTATTAGTCAGAATGTGAACTCGTATAATCACTTTGAAAAAATATTTCATAGGACCTATTGAAGTTGAATTATGTGCATAATTTATGAACCAGCAATTCTACTCATGGGTATATATTTGATGAAATATGTACTCACTAGAAGATATGCACAAGAGTTCATAGCAGCATTATTTATAATAGACCCAAACTGGAAACAAGTCAAATATATATAGAAGATAATGAATTATTAGACAACTCTCAAGCCAGCATGAAAAATCAGAATGGATCCAACAGGAAGGCATCTGTCACACAATTCTGTGCGAATTTGGTCATAATGTTCGTGCTAGAAGCTTGGGTCCCACCTGAGAGTGGGGGGCTAAGTACTATGAGTTACATTTCCACACATAGAAGTGGGGTAGCACTGCTTATGTGCTCTCTGTCTTTGTGAGATGTCTGAACTTCTTTCAGAAATTTTTCCTATATTTTTCTCCTCAAGAGGACAAGACCAAGAATCACAAGCATCCTGGCATGCTAATAATCTGGTGCCACTTACGCCAATTATATGTCACTTCAGATTCTGCTTTAATAAAAATTGTACTAAATGGTATATGGTATCCTGGAGATCTTGGAATAGTAAAAGGGCATTAGTGGAAAAACTGGTAATTCAGATAGTCCGTGGTTTAGTTAATAGTGCTGTATTAATGTCTGTTTCAGAGTTTTGACAAATGCACCATGATGGTTCTGTCAATATTAACATTAGGAGAACTTAGGTGAAGACTATCAAGGAATTCTCTTTGCGACTTTTCTGGAAGTCTAGAATTATTCAAACTAAAATAAAATATTAAAAAAACCCAACCCCCAAATCGTGGGGCTTATTCTTTATCTTCCAAATAAGAAATGCATTATATGTTTTGAATACAATATAGAATTTTAACATCTTTGGAATTTGATTTCCGTTTTTCTGTCATCCATTAGTAGAGAATATTTAGCAATCACACTACTAAATATAGGAGTAGCTTACATAGATGCGATGACAAAGTCTTGCAGAAATAACTACCCATAACAGTTTCTACTTCAAACCTGGATTATGTCAGCTAAACATTTGCAACATTTTGGGTTTCTTTACTCTAATTTTCTTTTGTGAGACGTTCCAAGTTCCTCAAAAAACATGGTAAAAAAAATGAATACAGATAAAAGATAAAAAGTTTAAGATATGAGTTATATACGGAGGAAATTTTAGACAGTATTACCAAATGTTCTTTCTAGAGGATGAACATTAGTAAATGGGGTCCTAGTGATTGACAATAGTACAGGTTTAGAAATGACCTCTCAGCATCTACATCACCGGTACTCACTGAGAGGTTAGGAAGTTTTGCAACCGTGTAAGTTGGAATTCACTAACTTTATTGTGCTCTCTTACAAAAAATTTGTGTCCGGCTTGGCTCAAGATGTTAATTATGGAACCTGAGATTTTAACTCACTCAAGTGAATCAGATAGATATTTTGGTGCAGGAAATGTTGAGGGCCTGAAAGCACAGCCCTGGGGCAGTGTCTGCTCTGCTGCTCTCACTGCAGACAGAGGCTCTGACGGAAACCCTGAGTTGACAGGTACAGAGAGATCCAGTGCTGGTTTTTGTCAGTGAGAGAGAAATCTCTTCCTACGATGTGAAGAGGTGTGACTAGGAAAACTCTTCCTAGTTTATTAGGATATTAAGATAAACTAGGATCTTCCTAGTTTATTAGGAAAGCTCCTAATATCCTCAGATGTAACCAATCATAGCATAGTCACTAAGAGAAGAATATTCTACAGCAAGACTGTCCTGAGTGTAGCTGTCACTGTGTTAAAAATGTGACTCAATGCAGCTACATGTGTTTAATCTTTACTGCCACATATTTTATTTCATGACCAAGAATATAAACTAGAATGAACTCACAGAGAAATTATGAAATTCTTAGTTAGCATTAGTCATTCTACTGTGAGCAAAGATCTTTGAGTCAAAAACAACTGGATTTTTATCTTATTCCTGCCATTTGCTATCTCTACGACCTTGGGCAAGTTACTTACCCATCTGAGCCCCAGTTTCCTTGCTTGTAAATTGGAGATAGCAATAATGCCTTATTTCATAGGATTGTTTTTTTGTGGGCTGAGAATAAAGTGTCAAGGCCAGGACATGGCACATAATCAGAACCCATGAAAGCCCATTATCTGTTCATTTCCCAGGCTTTGGCCACGATGGAGTTTCCATTCCATTTCTGATTTTCTCTGAGACTGTTTCCTCTTTACGTCCTCCTCCCTTTGCCAATAACTTCCTTTTCTCCTCCTTCTCCCTTTCCCTTCCTCTCACCTCCTTCTCCTCCAAGACATTTTCCTTCCTCCTCCTCTCCTCCTCCCTTTTTCCTCCTATTTTTCTTCCCACAACAGGATGGGGAATGTACACACACACACACACACACACACACACACACACACAGAAGTAACTAGGATTAAAACTCAATGCTTAACTCATTGTTTGAAAACTCCAGATCTTTCTTCGCTATAAAAGCTGTTTAATGCTGCATTAGAAGCAAATATAGTCTTAAACCAGTCCACCGACTAGAAGTAACTCAAGAGCAAACAGCAAACAGAACTCTCCTCCCTTCCAGCCAAAGTGGCCATTCAAAGGAGGATGATGTCATGTCATTACTATCTGTGGAAAGACCCAAACCACCACTTGTGTGGCCACATGCTGGACTATTTTCAGAAACAGCATGGTAGTTGATTACTTTGATCAGGTTTTTATTTTTATTTTTATTTTTCCACATAGCTAATGATATCATAGTCTCAATTTTAGGAGAATGGGGCAAGTTTTCTGAAATATTCTTGCCCTCTGATTATTCTGAAGGCTTCCATGATCTTTATTTCATTCTTTTAATTTTTTTATTAAAAAACAAACACCTGTCCTTTTCAAACCCCAAAACTAAACTAGAAGGGTGATTACAGGGTTAGTGTGAATTCATTAAAGGAGAAAGCCCCACATTTAGAAGGAGAGAGGGCTCACGTACAGGGTTCTCATTTATGCGTGGCCAGCTGACCCATGTCTGAAGTGGCAACACATCCCAAGCACCCTTAGAACCATGCAGTCTTAACTTCTGCAGGGTTTTTAAAATCCCTGATATATCCTAAGTTTTCAAAACTCTGATATTTAGTTATAAGAAAAATTTGTAGTTCAGAAGAGCTCAATATATGCTCTGTTTTCCGAAACTGATTGCACTGTGAACTCTGGTTGGAAGTTGTGGTGCATGTGTAGATTTCACTTAGGTCTTCAAGGAGTGTGTACTGGATGTTTGATGAGGGCTGCTGTGATGGTGCCTGCCTCTTGGTGCATATGCTAATATTTTAAGATGTTATCAAGTGTTAGAGGCAATCTTGCTCTTTAAGATCCCCAAGGATAATACAAATAGAGAAATTAAGATCATTCAGATGAGCAAAAATATGAGCGCTTGTGAAACAATTGACCTTATATCCAAGAAAAGATTTTAGTGCTTTCAGGAAGTTGGTAGGCACAGAGGGAGAAAGTGATGTTTACCGGAGGTAGAGAAAGTAGTAAGTGTTCAGGGAGGGTGTGCTTCCAATGCTAAAAAGCTGAGAAGTAGATAAACTTCTCTGAGAATCGAGAGCATGGTAGCATGGATTGTGACTTGGGAGAAGGCTCAAAAGAATGGGTAGTTTGTCTAGATTGAAGGGGTTCTGATGACTAGAGGGAAGGGAAAGAAACGGAACTACCTTTGGTTTTTCTGATATTTACCAAGCCCATTGTGATGAATATCGAGTTGGGTGCTCAGATCTTCTGCAGATGAAAGTCCATTGTCCAGCCAGTAGAGAGCTGTTCACTGGTGGCCTTCCACTGCTGTCAGCCCCCTTCAAAGATTTCCTTAGCTGCACAGAGCCACTTTGCTTATGGTCACACCCTTCCCAGGGTGGCCCATGTCCAATGACTGGTTAAGGGGCAAGTATAAAAGTATAGCCACTTTGGCCTTGCCCGGGAAAATTTTGATGGCCCGTTTCAGCTCTATAAGGTCAGCGGAAGTGGTTATCAGGTCCACATCAAAGGTCAGTTTTTCCTGTGTCCAGTCCTGCTTTTTTCCCTACCCTCCTACAAGTGTTGATCCTAAGAGCATTCTAATAAACATTCTATACTCCAACTCCATTTTAGGATCTAGTTCTTGAAAAACTCACCTGTGGCACCTTCTTAGTTTATTATTTTATTTTCATAATAACTCCCTGAGGTTGGTATTATTAGCTTTATTAAACAGGTGAGAGATTCAGACTTAGGTTAAATAACTTGCCAGAAGTCATGCACGTTGGCATCCACACTTAATTAATTGCAACATCTGTGCTCTTTTCAGTATATGGTATTGCCTGCTAAAAGGATCAGCAGGAGACACATACCTCCATGCATGTGCAGTAAAGATTGGATACTTACTTGTGTGCCCTCATTCAGGTAACAGTTATTTACCAAAAACTAGTGTTCCAGAAATTTTACAGCTATGGAAGGAAGAAACATGAAATGGGAGATAGATTTGCTATCCACATAAAGGCTTTGTGGACACCAGAAAGGATCCCTTTTCTGCTCTATGATGACACTCTACATGTCTAAGTCCAACTTCGATAGTGTCTTTGAAGATTATTAACCTTTATCAGTTATATTTTCTTTTCTAATTTAATCACAGATTAAAGAAATTAATGAGATTTGAATGTAAAACAAACAAAAACGTTTTGCTTTGAATGATGCAATAAAGACAGATACTAAAAAATTGCTGCCAAACTAGTTGTGACCCAGACAACTGTGAAATATTGGAAGGTGTTGTAAACATCTAGGGAAGATATATACTTATATATATACTTAAGTATATATATTACTTTTCAAGTATTTTTAAGCTTTTACTTTAAAGAGCACAAATGGAAATCTTTGATGATGTATTTTGAGTATGGTTCATGCTGGAAAGGAAAAGGATGGATTCAAACTAAAAAAAAAAAAAAAAAAGGAAAAAATTGGCCCAACATCAGAAGATTTGCAAATGAATATACATTTATATGTTTTGAGTTAGAACAAAATATTTAAGGTATGTATGCATCATTTTTTTTATGATTCCCTGCTTTAACCAACTTTTCTGTTGGCCACAGTTGCTGTTAAACTGAGGTTCTCCACCATACTTATTAAGATCACGTATTTCCAAAATTGTATCTCTCATAAAGAATATATTCAGTAGAAGTTTATTATATGGATGAATAACCCTGAAATATATGAGATGAAAGATATTTAAGATATCATGTAGCTTATGTGCAAGTGCCAAATGTAGATTTCTGTACAATTTCTAGTTTGCTTCATTGGGGACAATATTCAACCTTTCTTCTTCTGGAAGAGAGATCATATTCAATCTTCCTTTGTTAGTGTTCTAGTGAAGTGTTTTTGCTTTTTTACCTTCTTGTACTAATTTGCAGTGAAACATTAAAACTGGTTATATGATGAGGTGACACATTTGGAAAGGCAAATTTAGCTAAAATAACAGCAGAAACTTCCTGTTTATAAGCTAAGGATCAGAACTAAAACAAAAGATTCTTGATCCCATAAACCTATAATATTTAACTTTTCCTATAAATATATTGATCATTAATCTATAGTTAACTACCACTTCACTTTCTTATATCCTTGACCTTTCTCCCCAATATCTGAATAGTAACAATCTTCATTTCTATTGTGGGCTCATCATACTTTTCCACGAATGTAATATCTACTTTTAGAACTGCTCCATTTTTGACATGCAACTACATAAATACAAAATGCAATCTTGGCTTTTTCTAGGTTTATATTCATTTTCCACATGTAGTAGAGTGAAAAAGCAAATATGAAGCCACAGAACTCTGTCTTAGTGACTAAATGGTTTATGTTAAGATCATTGGTTGGAATTCCCTTGCTGGATCTAAAATTCTGGAGTTTAAAAAAAAAAAAATTCTGGAGTTTTGCCATGTTTGGGGAGAAAAAGCAAGGATGACACTGGTAGTAGGTAGTATTTCTATTCTAGAGAGGCAGAGTTTTAAAATTTATAGTATAAATAATGTAAATTTTGACTATAATACTTCGCTTTGTAATTTAAGCCAAGATAAAAATGAATCAAATTTAAAGAAATAAAATCATTTAGGTATATATTGTTACTAATCTTACTGATATCAATATTTGATATTATTATTATTTAAAGATTTTATTTATTTATTCATGAGAGACAGAGAGAGAGGCAGAGACACAGGCAGAGAGAGAAGCAGGCTCCATGCAGGGAGCCCAATGTGGGATTTGATCCCCGGACCCCAGGATCATGCCCTGGGCTGAAGGCAGATGCTCAACCTCTGAGCCACTCAGGCAACCCAATATTGGCTATTATTATTTATCATTGTAAAGTTAAATAAAAAACCATCTTCGTTTATCCTGAATAAACTTTCACTTTCCATCAAAACGGAGTCATTCAGTTTCTTTTCAAACCTTTCCAACCCAGTTTTTGAATCTTTGTGTTATTTTACTATAGTTACTACAGAACACTAAAAATATGTGATTTCATGCGGTAGCAAAAACTCCTACACACATATTTGCATTATTAAAGAGAAGACAATTTCGTTAAAGCAAATCTGCAGGTAATTTTTCGAGTTAATATTATGTATTAGGTACTGTGTTAGATACTGTAATGTTTATGAAGAGATGAAGGCATGATTAAGGAGTTAATAGTTTGGGAGAAGAGATAGAAAGCATCAAATCACTCACATTGTAAATAACAAAGGAGTACTTATTTAAAAGTCAAATTAAATGTTCTACAAGAATAGAAGGAGAAGGTCCTTCAGACCACAGTGGTTAAGGAGGGTCAGGTTTAGCTGACTCCCAGGGGCTGGACAGGATTTGAATTAGTGGAGGGGGTGTTGGCTTTCCAGGATTGGCTGGGGAAGGAGCTAGAAAAAGTTGAAAAGCTGTAGGAAATGTAGAATCTATTCAGAAAATAATAAGGTTTGGTAGAGGTTTTATAGAGGAAAGTAGATAAGATGATGCACTAAAGTATACTTTGGCCATATTAGAGGGTTGAGGTAAAAAATATTGGGATGCAGCTTAAGTAGCTTTGGCTTTAGTAGGTCCACCTGTTTTTTTTTTTTCAAATTTATTTCATAGAACATAAATTTTAAAAGTTCTAAAGAGATGTACCACTGAAAATAAAAAAATTCCAATTTCATTGGCAAATATTGAGTTAAATGAAATTTATTTTTCCTTTAGGATGTATTAGTTTTAACATATTAGTATGCATTGTAGATTTCCAAGAAAGTGAGGAATATAGCATAGAGCTTTTATAAACCCATGGAGGTAAAAAGGAAGGCTCATAGAATATATATCTTGAAGGCTAAATTGATGCAGCTCATGACTGATTAAATATGTGAAGTAAGAAAGAGTGCAAACAAAGATAAAGGATGTTAAAGTTGAGAGATTGTAAAAAATCATTTTATAATCATTGAAAGGATGTTAAAGTTGAGAGATTGTAAAAAATCATTTTATAATCATTGCTATTATTTGTCAAGCTGTTATTCCATGCCAGGTAGTGCAGATGAAAGATTGGGACTCGGAAGTTTAAGCAATTTGTCTAGGGTCATATAGATAATACGTGGTTGTCACAATAGTGTAATCATAGTATAGTGAAATGATTGATGGAGAGACACCAAAGACATAAGTGAAAGGATATGAAGTTCCTTTAATCACAAAGGACGTAGAAGCTTATGGTACCAATTATAAAGAGCGGGAGGCAACACGGTGCTCACCCAGATGGAGGTACAGGTGCAGGCAATACACACTTCACAGTGTGATGCTTCTACCAGATGAGTTTCCTTTCCTTTTTCTTTTTTCTTTTTTTAATCTATGGGACCATCTGCAAATCACTGTTACAAAATAACCCAGCAGATTCTTGAGTGCTTATTGTGGAACCAGGTGAATCAAAGGGTAATTTTCCAAGAATCACATCTCTTAGATGGTTTAGGCTATAGGCTTACAGAAGTCCATTCTTAAACACAGTAACTGGTAGAGCTAGGATTTAAATCTAGGTTTTACTTTGTTTCAAAGCCCCAATTTTCCCCTCTATAGCTGACTGTTGATTCTGTGTACCGATGGAAGACTCGTGAGACCACCAGGGCACTGTTACCTATTGATATTTCCTATCCAGGTCTACTGAAGAATTTGGCTTCCTTTACTTCATAGCTTGAGCATCAAAGTGCCCCTGTGGCTTAACTTACTTTTTCTAAGTCCTCCATGCAAAAGAAAATCAGTACATGTTTTGAGAGATTTACTGGGTATCAAATGCCTGGTTGGTTTGCTTAAAGCAGAGGTTACTCTGTGGTTGTGCATCTTTGTCTCATGTTCCTAAGACCATGGTGTTATAACATGTACAGCCTATACTTTGCTGGGGCGGGCCCTGCGAAGGGAAGGTCATCCAGATAACTTCTGGCAGGCACTATTCTGAGTCCTGACATGTACATCCTCATTTATCCTCACAACGATTGGATAGGGGGTAATGGGATAATGCTATCAGTATCCTCATTTTTTAACTAAGTAACACAGAGGATAAGTCATTTTCCTAAGTTCGTATATTTGATAAATGGTAGGACTCAAACTTGGGGCTCAGACTTTAGACCTACTCTGCAAGGTGATGACCGTGAAAATCACACTGCAACCTTCGTGTCTGTTCTGTTTCCATCTCCTGGCCATGGTCTGTTGCTGCCGCTGTTACTTTCTCTGCCTCTTAGAAATCTAATGAGGCTAATCCTGCTGTCACTTCTGTCTTCATCTAGAGACTCCTTTTTTCTTCTTTTTTAATGATGTTTAATTTTAATGTCCTTCATTCAAAGACACAGCCTGTCTTCAGGATTCCTTTCTTTGATCAACACCATTATGAGGGAGTGTCCACCCTTATAGTGTTATGATGCTTTTGCCTCCCCCCCTTTTTGTAAATTCTTAAGAGTGCCCATGCTATTACATTTGAAAACAGATATTCTCTTACCCTCTTGAGAAACTTAGACATGTTCTGTTGGATGGTGGAGGGATTTGGTAGACAGTCAAATGGTGTAAAATCCTCTCTGAGGGTGCCTATGTGGCTCAGTTGGTTAAGTGTCTGCTTTCAGCTCAGGTTATGATCTTGCAGTTCTGGGATGGAGCCCCGAGTCGGGCTCTCTGCTCAGTGGGGAGTTGGCTTCTTCCTCTCTCTTTGCTCCTCCTCGCTGCTCATGCTTTCTCTTTGTCTCAAATGAATAATAACATTTTAAAAATAATCCTCTCCCCATTAATAATTTTTATTATGAATATTTTCCCAATTCTCTAAATTTTATCCTGTCTTTTCCACATAATACAAGGTCTATTGAACTGCCACAGTATGCTAGGCACCATGCTAGCAACATAAAGATAAATAAGAAAATGTCCTGATCGTGAGGTGTTCAGTGTCTCGAAGGACAGACATATGCAAATGAATAATAGGTACAATATGAAAAATGCAATGTTAAAAGAATGTTAAAAGTACCTGGGGAGGAGCTCCACTGTGGCTCAGTGGTTGAGCATCTGCCTTTGGCTCAGGTGGTGATCCTGGGGTCCTGGGATCCAGTCCTGAGTTGGACTCCCCTCAGGAAGCCTGCTTCTCCCTCTGCCTGTGTCTCTGCCTCTTTCTCTGTGTCTCTCATGAATAAATAAATACAATCTTTAAAATAATAAAAAAAAGTACCTGGGGAAGAAGGAAGGACTAGAGAGACGACATGGTAGTCAATCTGTGGCCTTGGGTGAGGAGCAGGAATTCACTGGTTGGAAACAGAAGCAAAGAGCAAAGCAGGCGGTGTGAACTGTATACATAAATGTGTGGTGTTGTGAATGCACATGGTGCCTTGGAGGACAAAATTGATGTCCTATAGGCAGAACCCATGGAATGTATGTAGGAGAATGGAAGGAAGTCATAATTGGCTAGCCTCATATGTCCTGCTAAAGAGTGTGGGCTTAAGTCTGTAGACAGTGGTGCCCCCTTCTCCCAGGTTCAATCTTTGTACTGATACCTTCACCTGTCACAGATCCTCCTTTACCTCCTGCTCAGGAATAAAACTTGGAGTTGAAGCTGGACAGGCTCAGGGGCCAAGGCAGTTTCTGATTTTAAGAGAAAAAAATTGATGCCCTTTCAATATTAGAAAATTTCTCAGCCTTTACCAAACAAGCCAGTAGCGGTTGTGGCAACATTTTTAGGCAGGATGAGTATTTCTCCCAGTTATTCTGCACAGTTTTCAGAAACAGTATGACTTGCATTCATGGAATACTGGTTTGGTGAAGATAAGGGCTTATTAATGAAAGACTTTTTCTTTTCATTACTTAAGAAGATTTGTTTATTCATTTTAGAGAGAGAGAAAGCACTCGAGAGTGAGGGGAGGGGCAGAGGGAGAGTGGGAGAGAGAGCAAGAGCAGCAGACTCCACACGGAGCACAGAGCTGGATGCAGGGCTCTGTCCCACGACCCTGCAATCACAACTGAGGCTGAAATCGAGAGTCGGATGCTTAACCGACTGAGCCACCTGGGTGCCCCAGTTAAAGGCTTTTTTGGAGTGAGGGCCTCTCTAGGTGACATGTGGAGACAGTTCACTCATGTGTGTTTGAGTTGCTGGAATAATCCAAGTCATCAAATACCTGGTATTAAACTGCTCCTATGCAGAAGCTTTGTACATTTCCTAGAAAGGTAATCATTTTCTTTCCAAATTTATGTGTAAACATTTCTGCCATTTTTCCCCCTAATTTGATCTTGATAATGTTTTTTATAAATCCATCTCACTGCCTGCTCTGCTCACATATTTTTTTAGGAAAACTTCTCATACCACAGTCCTGGGAAAGCAACGTGACCCCAGGACCTCCCCCAACTTCCCAGTCATTGGACGAACATCAGACCTAAGGACAACCAATCCCCTTGCTGATCAATGATAAAGCAAACCTCTTTTTTCAGATTGTTTTTAAAATTAGGAGAGCTAGAATCTGTAGACAGTAAGTTAGACATTGATTCTTCTTGTCTATTCTCACATTGGAATCATCTTTTTAAAATGTCCTCCATCCTAGCTCTTTTGGATTTAGCTGGAATCTGAATTACACGCACACACACACACACACACACACACACACTGTTGTGTCTCTCTGATGTCTATTTATTAATTTAACAGTTATTTTATATTTCCAGTGTGCATAGAGCAGAATTTATTGTCATAAGCCCTAATCCTCTGTGGAATGGTGTGAGTAATTTCTAAACAACCTTTATAAAATGTCTGTACCCATTTTTTTCCAGTGTGGTGGCACGAGAACATGTTAAATACTTCCCATATCAATTTTTATTTACCCTGCTATTAATATGTTGATTCTCTATTGTCTGTCTTAAACGAGGCATGATTTGTTAGTTTTGTGTCATGACCAAATACAGTGTATCATGAAGTGGGCTTTTTGCCAGGTAGAAGGGTTGTAGGCAACACACACTTGCATACACGTGCACTCACTGTACACTTACACTCTGATCTTTTTAAAGGACAAAATACGGGATCCCTGGGTGGCGCAGCGGTTTGGCGCCTGCCTTTGGCCCAGGGCGCGATCCTGGAGACCCGGGATCGAATCCCACGTCGGGCTCCCGGTGCATGGAGCCTGCTTCTCCCTCTGCCTGTGTCTCTGCCTCTCTCTCTCTCTCTCTCTGTGACTATCATAAATAAATAAAAATTAAAAAAAAAAAAAAGGACAAAATAGTAATGATTGATGGCAGTTGAAATGAGCATAGCTTGGAGGTGTTGCTTAATTTATTTTTCTTACATCATATGTATATTTACATAATTCCAAGAAATTAAGTGAACACACAGAGTTGCTAATGCCTTCAGGCCCTTTGTAAAAACAAGGAACCACATAGTAGGGAGTCAATTTATGCCTTTTCTTGGCATTCAAATATACTGATCATTGTAGCTGGAATGATACAGTAATTTACTCCAGTTGTGCTGACGATGATTTCTCATTTCTTGTCCATGGACAGCTATAGCTTGTTCTTTGTATAATTTGAAGGAGAAGCATAGGGTGCCGTGTCATACATTTGAGTGCTCTTTATTTTTACTTTTGCTAAATGGAAGCAAAAGCCAGACGGTTTCACTGAGCAACAACTTAAATGTAGTTGTTTCTGTTTTTTCCTGAGAATGCAGTTGGTGCATTCTTAACTTCAACTTTCCAAAACCTGTTTTTCCTTTGGATTTATGAGTTCTTTTCTTATACTTCGGAGATTTGTCTAATAGAAACATGCCAGGCCTTCAAGGTCCCATTGGGTTAGGTTGTGAGGTCAGTAGACAGCTCTGTCACCTACCCCTGCCTCATGGTGAGCTTGCAGTATAGACTGCACCAGTTGCGTGAGACGGCATACAAGACCACATAATAGAGAGGATTAGATGAGAACAAAAATTTCTTTGCTTTATTTATAGTATCATTGTGGAAGGATGAAAAGCTATAAGTCAGCTTTGCCTGGGTGTGGACTTGCAATAATCCACTGAAAACTTTGATTGTTCCCTTGACTTTGCCTTGTAAAAGCTTCTGTGGCTCCTGTGGATTATTACTTCATAATGCTTGGACAAACATCAATTAACATACATCAAAACGTTTCCATTTGTGCCCCTCTATGAATGGAGGAGACCCAAAAAGCACAACGGGGTTGAAAACACTCACATGGAGATTATAGGAGGCCAGGCTCTGCAGAGGACACAGGTGTGTTGCTTGATATGTGTTGGAAATGTTGCATTTCTTATGGAGTTTGGAGTAATTATCAAACCAGACCATTAAATGACAGCTTATTGGAAACCGTAGCTATTATAAGGACTATTTTTTTTAAACCTAGGAAATTAGTTGTTCAGAATCAAGTGAAACTTGTGAATCTGGCTGTTAACATTGGGGACACAGAGGAAGTTATATTAATTTCATAAGTCACTTGAGAACATTTTAATCTTCTTCAAAATTTCTCAGAGTTTACGATAGGACTTCTTTCAAACAATGTGAATAAGAGAAATATACTTAACATAAATGTTTCAGAATATTTATATATAAAAGTCAATGTCCACGAAAATATTTTATATTTTGGAGTTTTAAATATATTCCATTTTTTTGCCGTGTGGTTTACTTTTGTATAGTTATTTCCCATCCATAATATTGATACTATATGCAGCTGGAACAAATTCAATAGCCAAATAAATTATGGTCTTTACTGTCACTTATAAAAAAATTGGCAACAGATTTTTGTTCAGTGTGAGAGGATTACACTTATGTTAGCTCCAAATGTCTCTCAATGGGAGTGTGTATATGATAATAACAAGTGTATTCACCTGGCAAGTCCTCAGACCATATTAATGTTGCTATTAAACACAGTGAATGATTTAAAAAATACTGTGGAATAAATCAAGAAAAACCTCGTTTTTAAGATTATTCTATGTATTATATGATACCAAGGCCCAGTACCTGGGGAATTTCATTAATAAACCTCAGTAATTGGGCCAGTTTGCTGTAATCTGTAAATCCATATGGTTAGAGTAGTACTAAAGCATACTCATTTTCCTAGATTGTCTTAGAAATCAAACTGAAAGGTTGCCTTTTGCATTAATTTCTTTTGCGAATATTTGTTTTAGCAAAAATTGTAAGAATAGTCTAATGTTCAGAAAGTTAATACTAGTATCCAGTTTCTGCTCAATAGAAAATAAGAAAACTCTCCTTTTATATATAAGCAGAAATTTTTGAAAGGCAAGAATCGTTTATTTGATCTATTAAGCTAGATAATTGTCCGATGGTGTATGTAGAGCACAGGGAGAAATCTTGGTACCCTGGAGAGACAGAGCCATGGATAAAAGTACCAGTGGTTTATGTTAACAGAAAGGTGGATCTGATCTTGAAGGCACTAGATTGTGAGGTGGGATGACATAACACATTCACATTCAGCTGACACTCTTTAGCCCCTAGAATGGGTATAGGTGACACTGTGCCCTTCCTCTGTCCTTCTTTGGCCACTTGAGAGACAAGGTTCAGGCAAGGGCCTCACACAGGGCTGCTTGTGCACATTTGCTTTGCTTTCTCCACATTTAAGCATCCTGAGACTTAGAGTTCTACTTTTCTGTTGTGTATATAGCTGCAACCAAGGTGCTCTCTTTCCATATGACCCTGTAACTCAATTAGCTCCTATTATCTGTGCGTATGGGATCTTACTCTGTAAAATCATTGGATTGTCTTTGTGTTGAGTACAACTGACCTTTAAGAGAAATGCTTCCAAATAGGCAAGAAATTGTCTTCTGCTTTTGGCTCTGTGGACTGTGCACACCTATTTTGCTGACTCATTAATTCAGTTGGAACATTGGGACTCTGTACCTTTTTGGAGCTCCAGCACGGGTCTCACAGTGAGGAAATCTGGCAGGGTGGGAAAAAATGTGGCCTTTGAAGATGAGAGGACCTGGTTTCTGATTTTGGTTCGACTGTGTCTATCACAAGTTTGTAGTGACAAGAAGAATTAGTGACAATGTGTGATGTGTCCAGCACCTTTTTTTTTTTTTTTTTGGCACGTGGTGGAAGCCCATTGGAGGTAGCTATTATGAAAAATAGTCTCCCTAATTTGGCAAGTTTAGCTCCATTTATTCAGAAGTAGTAGGTGGCTTGATCATCTCCCATTTACCTTATTTGTGGATGTAGAAGAAGCAGAGCCAGAAGAGAGTAACAAGGGTGAGAAAAACTGTGGAGGAATTTATTTTTAAGTGACATTCTTCAAAGGCTTCTCACATAGGGAAGATCATTTAGTCTTACCCGGCAGGCAGTTGTGTTCCTTGTACATTATTACTCTTATCACATGGATAAAGGATCACCTTGATTATCGTGAGCTTGGGTGAAACTTTCCAATGCTGCTTTGAAGAAGAAGCCTTGACCTGGTTAAATTTAATCGATTTCCATAAATAAAAACATTTATTAGAAAAGATACTCTACTTCCAAGGCACTTTTCCATCAACTTGCTATTTTTTTTTTTTTTTTTTGGTTGCCTATCACATGGCTGTATCATTCTTAGACACTAAATGAAAAGCATGTGTAACAGAACACAGATCTGCACTTCTGGTCCATGTTACCACGGGTAACGTCCGATATGAAAAATGGGCTTTCTTGCAGTAGAACACACTACTTTAATTATTACATGCAGTATGGAAACATGAATATTTATACAATTAGAAACTTGGAAGCATTGCACAAATTCTTTCTAGTTGGACTGTAACATAGGCACTTTCCTCCCAATCTGCTCTATAAATGCAGACCAAAAGATGAAATATTGTGGCAGCCCTAAATTCACTGATTCTAGAAAAGAATGCTATAAAATTGGTCACATGAAATAACATTGTTAGCACTGAGCCTCAAAGTTGCTTGGATTGTTTAAGTATTTACTTATTATTTATTGGTGTCTAGTTTCATTTGAGCAGTGATAGGTGCTCTTGTTATTTATAACTTTTGTTCTGTTCAGTTTTGTGTGATGAAATTAAAATCACACAAAGCAAATATGTGGCTTATTAGAATATTTGAACAGTTCACTTAAGGTTGTAAATCAGGTCTTACTATAACCCCATCTTAATTAATTTTTTTCATACTTTCCCCTTTGGGTTCTAATTTTTGAATGCAAATATAGATCTTATGTATTTTCAAAACTTAATTTGACTTGTGGAAACACGTAAAACCTACTCTCTTTACTTAAAATACACGTGCATATACATACATAAGCCCCCATGCAATTAAAATTCAAGACATAAATCATTCTTAAAATTTTAGAACATGGGATACCTCTAGCTTGTTCTCATAAAGAATTGTGACTCTGCTAAGGGTTTCATTTAGGAATTTCATAGATTAAAGTAGCCAAGAGTTTGGTTTTCTGATAGTTTCATGTTATTTATTTATTTATTGATATTAAATAAATTTACTTGAGTTCTTATCATGTAAGTTTCTGGACTTTGTATAAACTGTTGCACTAGACTTTAAGATTGATAATGAATTTAAATTAATAGTGATTAATTAATAGTAATTCTGTATCTAATTAAGTACTAGATTTGTTGTATTATTTAATAGGAAAAAGAACCCATACAAGACCATGAATTTTTTTTAAGGCCATGAAATTAATGCAGTTTATTAATCACTCTTTAGTACACTATACCAATAAAGCCCTAAGTGACCAATTCTCAATGATAGTTTGGGATATTGAATTAGCAAAGGAAAAGAATCATTCTGCTTGAAAATATCCTTCAATGTCTATCAGCGCTTACAAATACTGAAGCCAGATAAGATGTTCTGAATATCATTCACCCTCATTTGCTCTGAACTCTCTGTTGTCATTTTGGTACTTGCCAGTCCCAGCAAGGGGAAGAGAAGCCCAGGATTGGGGAGAAATGATAATGCAGTAAGTTGGTTATCGTATACAGCTCAGTAAATGCTGATGACCCTCTGCTATTTCAAGGACGTGCTATTTTAAGTCCATAAGGGATGTTGTAACTTCATCCTCTCCATCTTCACTAACTGGGCCTCTAATCAGGACTGCAACTGATGGAGAGCTTAAAAAGATACTGTTGAGCCAATAGGCAACAACACCACCTGGCATCTGTCTCCTTAGAAATCTTGTCTTCCCCAGTATGTACCCCGTATTATGGAGAATTTGTGTGTTTCATCTATGCCAATCCATTTTTCATTTTGACTGAAGATATTAAAGAAATCTGAGACCTTTGAGGCTTTTTGTCTTAAGCAAATGTTTTGAAAAGGTTTCAGTGGCAATAAGTTCAAATAATCGCTGCAGAATTTTCACCAACTTTTGGAATCAGAGGAAGTTTTTTATGAGAAGGACTTTTAAGGAGAGCCATGAGTAAAGAGATAGAAGAGGCTTAGCACTGAGAAGTAAGAGGTCACCTGAGACAAGTGGCCGTGGGCTGGAGGGTATATTGGACTGGAACAGGAGGGACAATGAGTCCTTCCTTATCCTGAGCTGGAATCCTTTCCTCCCTTACCTGTCCTCCTTGGGAATGAAGAACAGCTGCTCACCATCCATACCATTCCATTATTTAATTTGCCAACTTTTGCTGGGAACGAAATAATCCTGATTCCTTCAGGTTTTCATCATGGTGTCTGTTTCCTGGCTCTTGATTCATTTCCACTGATTTCCCTCCAACTCTGCTCATCACAGTAATGACTGGGAGCTCCAGAGGGGTACACCACTGCTGCTTGCAATGGGAACATGACTAAAACCACCTCTCAAAGCATCCTCTGTTGGCACAGCTAATTACTGTATTGTCTTACTCTGTTTACTTTGTAATCTGGTTTCAGTAACTGGGTTTACGAAAAGCATTGCCTGAAGAGAGGAGAGTTGCCAAACTTAACGGATTTTTTTTTCTTTTGAAGGTGGAAATTTCAGTACTAGTCTGTATTTGACTCTTCATTTCCCTCTGATTTTTTTCTGTGCTACTTCTATTCATCCAATTCATTGAGATGTGAAAATATTCATTTTCTGTGCTACTTCTATTCATCCAATCTTTTCAGACAAATGGATTGTATTTTACTTGTTTTCATTGGAGTTAAAAATATAGCTTCTGTTGGTGATGACGTTGACTCATTTGTGTACTCAGGAAATATTTCTCAGTTCTTAGGATGTGAAAAGCTGTATTCTAGGTGGAGTTAAAATACTGAACAAACTCTAGGTAGAGTTAAATTACTGAACAAAGATAGACATAGTCTCTATAGTCTTGTGTGTGTGTGGGATGCCTGGGTGGCTCAGTGGTTAAGTGTCTGCCTTCAGCCCAGGGCATGATCTTGGAGTCTCAGGATTGAGTCCCACATCGGGCTCCCGGCATGGAGCCTGCTTCTCTCTCTGCCTGTGTCTCTGCCTCTCTCTCTCTCTCTCTCTCTTTGTGTCAACATGAATAAATAAATAAAATCTTTGAAAAAAATATAGTCTTGTGGGGGGGAGAAAGACATTAATACATAGTTGTATAAAGGATTATGTAGGTAAAAATGGACAGAAAAAGGACACTCACTTGGAATGAGATAAGCCTTCCCTGGGGAAAAGAAAGGCACTTGAGCTGAAATTTGAAAGGCAAGTGAGATGAATTAATTGCACAAAGGGGCAAGTGTGTCAAGAACTATATCCCATGCAGAGGAAATACCATGTTTAAAATGTTGTATATTTACCACATGGTCAACAGAATTGAATTTCCTTAAATTTATGCTGTCAACTCAAACTCTTTGAGTTGCCCATTTCCCTTCACCTAATTAGAAGGACTCCCTCAGTTAAGAGTTCCTGTCATATGCTGATCCCATTAAAGGATTTGAATTTTTCCTGATTAAATAACAAAATTTTGTATTGTGTTATGTCATCTTTACTTTCAGAGCTGAGTGAGTTGATTTATAAGAGGAAATGCAGAATTCAAGATGAGCCTGTATAACAGGCAATCTAGCTATCTCCGGTGAGTATACATGTGGCTTAAACCAACTTTGGAGTATTCATTTGTGTGTGTGTGTGTGTGTGAGTGTGTGTGTGTGTGTATGTCTGTGTCTTTTAATAGATATTCCTTGGACTTTGACATATTTAGCTAATCAAAAGAATTACTTTTTAAAATTCATTCTAATTCCATAGAGCTCTGCTTTTGGTATTCTTTTTAAAAAATATTTTATTTATTTATTTATTTATTTATTTATTTATTTATTTGAGACACAGATAGAGAGGCAGAGGCATAGGGAGAAGGAGAGAGGTAGAGGGAGAAGCAGGCTTTCTGCAAGGAGCTGGATTATTCAGTAGAGTAGCTGGGATTATGCCCTGAGCCGAAGGCAGATGCGCAACTGCTAAGTCACCAGACGTCCCCTTTGGTATTCTTAAACTAAAAAATAGCACTAGCTTTCACCTTCAATCCTAGATTTCACTTAATGTTTCACTTACTGAACTCGCTATATCTGTGTAGACATACATTGCTATAGATACACACTGCTCTTTTTCCTGTTTGTGGAGAACAGATGATAAGGTTCCTCATGTTCTCCAAATTCAAGAAAAATTTCATTGCAGAGAACAGCCTCCTTAGAAAATGGTGATAATTCTATACGTTCTCTAGCCAGATTTCCTGATTCTGGTCCTCCTGCATATCCCAGTGGATTCTTAGTTCTGCTTTGATATCTAGTATCTACTTGATTAATCAAGATTCTGCAAATTCCTCATCTTTCCTTGAATTCTATGGGTCCTAAGATTTGACTTATTCACTCTGACTATAACTATGGACTATTGCTTAAATATCTAATTCACCATCCTTCACAGCTATCTTTTAAGTACTGAGTGCATATTGCAATATCATGTGCCTTCGAACCATGGTGACTGATGTATGTGAAGTCATCAGTAGAGGTGATATGCAAGAGACATAATGGAAGCAAGAAAGTCCTTGAAACTGCTGTTTTTGAGGTAACATTAATTCAAAATAATAAATATGCCAAAGTGGCATAATTTGGAATGGCATATTCTTGTTTCCCTCAATCTCTCTCCCTCTTCCCCTTCTTTCTCTCCCTCTCTTCTTGTCTCTCTCTCTCTCTCTCACACACCCTTCCCCACACAAATGTTAATGCTTTGAGCTTTGATGCTTTGGATTATAAATTCTTAAATTCTTAATGGTATTTCCTTCTGAGAAAATTTTTTATACAGTTATTGGACAAAGTGAGGCAAATCACCTTCAGAGGTATATATATATGTTGGCAAACTTACCTTAACTTCATTATGTGACAAAATGCCCCTAAGTCTTTATTTATGAATACTTTACAATTTAACACTTATTTGTTGAGAATCTAGGTTGTGTCAGGCAATGCACTATAATTTTGTATTGAAAATAGCATGGTTTCTGAGGAGTTACTATTCCATTGTGGGCGACAGTAAGAAAAAGTATGCTATAATACTATAAATGTTATAATAGTTGTGAACCAGGCACTGTGGGAACTAAGTGTGAGCACTTTCATTGAATTCACGTGTCAGAAGTGGCATCCTGGAAACAAGTTTCTTATGTTTATCACATCATATGTGCAATTGTGGATAGATTCCAAAGTTAAAAATAAAAATTTAATTGTATGAGTTGGCATAAAGTTCTCTTTTGTATAGCCAACAAAATAGAAATTGCTAGTACATTTTCAGCTCCTTTCAAAATCGTTGAACGATTTTATGTAACCAAAAAAAAACCATTATATTTTTTCATCAGCTGTCAACAAAGACCTCTGCTTATATCATATTTCCAAGGAAGTTCATGTTGTAACTAAGTCTGTTTTGAAGACAAATTATGTGAATGGAATTCATCAAGCCCTAATTTTGTTTTTTCTATGTTCTACTCAAGCAAAATCAAGATGCCTTCCTGGTCATTTTGGAATCGAGTATCTCATCAGCTTTGTAATCCTGTCTCATTAACTTCCTGCAGCACGGGAAAATTCTCCAAGAAACACATAAGACCTAGGGTAGAAGGGAATCACATATTTTGGCAGTTCCTAAAATGTAGTTAACAGTTATTAGGTGATATTTTATTCTTTTCCTTAGCAATACAATAAAGATCTTGAAATTTTACGTGAGTTCATATACACAGTAGCTACTCAGATGTTATTGAATGCAGGAATACAAATGTATTTTATTGAAATATATCCTCCTAGAAGATTTTCCACACAAATTATATCAGCCTAATGTAAGATAATGGGAGAATATTGGAGGAGGTGCTCCTCTAAGAGCTCTGCATATGTTAACTTATTTAATTCTCCTTAACAATGAGGTAAAGATTAGTCTTATAAATTCTTTCTTTACATGATCTCTAAGCTACAGGTATCTAAACTTCTCTCTGTTCTTAACTTGAATATCAAATATTAAGGAAACATTATTTAAAACTCGAAAGTCAGGCAAAAAGATAACTGCACGAATTTTGCTGTTGAACTATGGCATTTTGTAACAAGCTCACCTAAAGATCATCAGCTTTAAGAATGTTAACTTTCTCGACTGGATGTTTACTGGTGTCCATGAGAACATTTGCAACTTGGCAACCATAGATATTAACTTACAGAAAAGTGAGAAAGTGCACATATTAATTTTTTTGGTTGTAATGCAAATGGTTTCCTCCTGGTGAAGAGGATAAACAAAATTTATGTTTCTGGCCATTAAGGAAAATAATCTGTTCTTCTTGTTGTTGTTACTCTAATTCAGCAATCTCATTTCAGATTCCTTTTTGTTGTTTCACTGACTCTATATACGTTGGGCAGTGTATCTCGATATAATGAACTAGCAAGATAAACTAGCTTTGCTTCTTGCTTATTTCCTTAATAGTTCAGTAAATCTTTAGTATGTATCTGTATGAGAATTCTGTTGTTTTAAGATTTTGAAAATTAGCCATTTGACAACACTCCTATGGCCTCTTTCTTAAATTATTACAATAACTCACTATCAGATTTCCTTCCCTATAATCCCTCCCCTAACTCTCTATCAGCCTTTTATTTTACTTTTAAACCACTCCAGCTCCAGAAAAACAAAAATAATTGCCCATCAGAGCAAGACTAGAATCAGTGAGGAAGCACAAGGCACTCTATCATTTCCTAGGGATGTCATAACAAACTACCACAACCTGGTGGCTTAAAACAACAGAATTCTATTTCACAGTTCTGGAAGGCAGAATTCCCAAATCAAGGTGTCAGTAAGGCCGGCCATGCTTTCTCTGAAGGCTCTGGTGGAGGATCTGTTCTTTGCCTCTCTCGGTTTCTGGTAGCTGTTGGCATTTCTTGACTCATGGCTGCAAAATCCCAATTTCTGCATCCATCTTCATAACTTTCTCTTCTCGGGGCTTTCTCCTCTGTGTCAAATATTCTTCTGCCTCTCTCTTATACGGAGAGTTGTCATTGGTTTTGGGGTCCACCCAGATAATCCAGAATGATTTTATCTCAAGATCCTTAATTATAATTATAGATTTGCAAAGACCATTTTCTGATATAAGGTACCTTGGCAGGTCCTGGGGATTAAGACATGGACATACCTTGAGGGGAGCTACCACTCAACCCAAAACACAGTCCAGATCCAGCCCCACCTTAGCTATCCATCCTTACCTCCCAGTGCTTCTCAACAGTATTTCTGTTTATTTCTTGATCCCTACCCTGCCTCTAGACCCCAAAATTTGCTCATTGAAACACACTGTTTCTGTTGTTCATATTCTTTCTCCTCCTAGCACGGCCTCCCTTTCCGTTTTATGAGGCTAGTGTCCAAGCTTCCTTCAAGCAGACCCCCTCACCCACTCCCATGCTGGTGCCTGTTGGTGCCTTCATTCTGTGCTTTCATTGGACCTTGAACATACTACTACTGCTTCCTGAGTTCTATCATCTTTTCTCCCTCTGTATACACTGGTGTCTCCCATTGATCTTTTACGTACAGGGTTTGAATTCTGTCATTGACTTTCTACAACCTCACACAGTGTCTGTAAGTAGTAGTCATTTATTGAGAGTAGAATATGAGTCAATGAGTCTCTGACTCAGGACCTATTTGTTACTAAAATTTAGCTACTGTGTGTGTGTGTGTCTGTGTTCTGTTTTGCTTTTTACATTATCTAAAACCTTATTCTATTCTGTTCCATCTAGCATTCGGAATATGGATTACTTTCTGTTCTGGTAGTCCCTTATCTATTTGGGCTTTCTTGATTAACTTAAACTATACATTTTGAGGGACAGAAATTCATGTCTCCTGTGGTAAATATGTTGGCAACATGGAAACAGCTTGCTATATAGATTTGTTAACTTAATCCCAGGTGGAAATATCTAGAATGTAAGTATATCTTGGGAGGAGGATAGCCTGGCTTAAATTTGTCTTTTACTATTTTCACCCTGATAGGGAATCAAGCTCTAGTTCTCAGTAATTTAGTAATGCTTTAGAACTAAGATAAATTATGTTCCTGTTGGAATGTCTAGTCCATTAGCCTTCATGAAGTCAGTTTATAGAATTTCGTTTTACTTCTCCACCTTATGTCTTAATCACAACCAAAGTATAAATAATCTGTTGCTTCAAAACCTCCATTCACTCATACATTTTATTCTTATTGACCTTGGCTTATGAAATTTGGATGGAAGAAATCACTAACTAGGAAAGGAATATTTGAACTTTGATTCTATGTTTCAAAGCCTTAACTGAGACCTCAGCCCCATGGAAGCATGTAATTATTATATGCCTACTTTGGAGAAACCACCAGTTTTAAGAACAAAGGAATTGTTCTGTATGATAGCTTACTCTAAGAAATTTTATTTTGTGTCTTTAAATATCATCAAGTCAATATTTGGGCAATGGACAGTTTTTATTTTTGATAGCCTTATGAAATTTAGCATCAAAATCATTAAAAAAATCACCTAGAAAAAAAATCACCTAGTCTTAGGTGTCATTAAAAACTCTATTTTTGTGCCAGATTAACTGAAAAATTTGGCTCCAGATATAGTGGAGGAATTAGGGCCAAGCTTTAGGCAAACTTGGATATTTCTTTATTTTAGATGAAAAGTACATAAAATTCAATGGATTCTTGCCCTCTGACCTAAAACCAACTAAAACTCAACAATTTGGCTATGATTTCCTTTGGGGTTTTATGTATTTTTTTCAGCTATAAAATGTGAACCCAGGTCAAGAGGCATATACTGAAGCCTCAATTTTAGCAAGAAAAATATTTATGAACTAGAAGAAAAATATTTATGAGAATTCTACAGAAACTTGGTGACTGAACAGAAAACTTTAAAACTTAAACAACCAACTTAGAATATTTGGGAGAAGTGAACATTTCATGAAATTTGCTCTTACTTCTTCTCTTCTTTCCATTGTACTAGCTATTAAATTCCACACAGGTTTTCTTAAATGCTGTGTTACAATTTTTTGATAGGTTCTACAGAGGAACTTCTCTTAATTTTTTCCTTTGCCTTCAATGTCATAACTTTCATTTGAATCACTCTCATTTTTTTTTCTTTTCTTCAAAGCTCTTCTTCCCTGGGGAACTTAGCAGAGTTCCTCTGAGGACTGAATCAGAGGGCTCAGTGAATGGATCCAGCAATACTGCACTCCAAAGCACTCTTCCTGTAAACACTGTTTGACCACTATCTCTGTGAAGGACACAGTTTGGTGACATATCCCCACTGAAGGATGAGTTTCTTATGTTCTATGGAAACACATCCCAGGAGGTGAAGAGGTGGCCTCTATTTCTCTCCTTTTGTTTAGACATCCCAATCTTGGAGCCCGCAGTCACTTCCAGAGCATTTTCTCACTGTTTCTTACTGTTCAGCAGAGAAGTGTGTTGAGTTCTTATACACATAAAACCTTCAGAGGTCTGTCTAGACTTACTCCAAAGTCTCCTGAAGATCCTTCATATGTGGTGTTTCCTTCTTCCTTTTCCTCTCTTCTCCTTTCCTCAATAATCTCTTTACTCCATTCAATAAAAACTTCCATGCCCCAGAACATTTTTCTCTTCTTGCAGAGATGATAGAGGGGAGAGGATATCTGTCGATCTCTATTATAAAACAATCCCTGTTTTCTGATGCATTAAATAAAACACCATTTGAACTATCTTCTAACTCCCACCATCTGTTACTTTAAGGCTTATATCCCAATATTCTATTTTTTTTAAAAGATTTATTTATTTGAGAGAGAGAGAGAGAGAGACCACAAGTGGGGGTGGGGAGGGGCAGAGGAAGAGGTAGAGAGGACCTCAAACAGACTCTGTGCTGAGTGCAGAGCCCGATGTGGGGCTCTGTCCCAGGACCCTGAAGTCATGACCTGAGCTGGAGCCAATAGTTGGCCACTTAACCGACTGAGCCACCTAGGTGCCCCTCTACTTTATATACCTCATATTTTAGTCAAATTAGTTTCTTTGCTACCATTCATTCACTTCTTCATTCAACAAATATTTATAATGTCTTCTATGTGCTGGACACTGTTCAAGTCACCAAAGACATATCAATAAACAAAACAGACATATTCTGTGCTCTCATGAACCTGGTATTCTAGTGTATCCCAGGTGTCCTTGGCTGTGCATGTTTGTTCATCTTTGGTGGTACCCTCTTAAATGTTTGCCAAATCCCAACTTTTTTTGGCATTTCCTCAACTAGTACTTATATTTCAAACCTAATTTGAATTGTCCTTAACTCATAAAGTGCCTTCTTTTTTTAAAAAAGATTTTATTTATTTATTCGTGAGAGACGCAGAGAGAGATGCAGAGACACAGGCACAGGGAGAAGCAGATTCCATTCAGGGAGCCTGATGTGGGACTTGGTTCCAGGAGTCCAGGATCATGCCCCTGAGCCAAAGGCATATGCCCAACTGCTGAGCCACCCAGGCATCCCCATAAAGTGCCTTCAGAAGCAGATTTGCTATTAACATTTGCAAGGCCTAGGGCTGAAGTATGAATGAGATTTATAAACTATTTGTCTAAATATTTAAAAGCTATAAGTCTAGCTAAAGCCTCAAGAGCTAGATAATGTCAAAATTGAAAAATGTGTAAGAGTATAGTGATGATATATCTGAAAGTTAGCAAAATATCCAATATTGCTAAATTTACTATTATTGTGCATATCTGGATATTCTGTGTTGATCAACTGGCATTACTTGGAGGATTAATACAATCAAAACTTAGTTAATGAATTATTATATATATATATATTTCTTTTTTTCTTGTCTTCATTTCAGCAAAATCAGTAATGTTATAATCAAGATTTTTTTTGCATAATTATGTTATATTGGCAGGTGATGCCAATTTAGACAGCCCTTCTTAGACACCATAGTGCTTAGACTTCTGGTTTCTTCGTGTTGTTTTTTTAAAAATTTGTTTTTAGAGAGAGAGTGTGTGCAAGTGGGAAGAGTAGAGGGAGAGAAAGAGAGAGAGAGAAAGAGAGAGAGAGAGAGAATCTCCAGCAGATTCCATGCTGTGCACAGAGTCCCACAACTCTGAGATCATGACCTGAGCTGAAACTAAGAGTCAGTTGCTGAACTGACTGTGCCACAAGGCACCCCTAGACTTTTGTTTTTTTAATTTGCAACTTAAAGAATCCTATTGAAGCTATCATTATTGGAACTATTGATAAAATTCTTAAAGCAGTGTTTGATTCTAAATTATCATTAATTTTACACATGATGTTCAAGTTTTTTAATAGAGAGATTAATGACAAAATATCATTATAGAAATTATTGTAAGTCTTTTAACTTCCTTGAATAAAGTAGTATTAATAGTATATCGGTTTTACCATCTTTTAAAGCAATATCTAAATCCATATGGTAGTATAAATAATCAGCATCACAGGCCATGCATATAACTTCTAGACTTACATATATTTAAATTAAAAAATTTATATGTTTAATATTGCAAACTGTTCCTCGGCTTCCATGTTCACATATTGCAAACATGCTAATTTGCTAAAGTAGAAATATGTCCAGATGCCATACCTGAAACATAAGAAAAAGAAAATGATGCTCAGCAATAGCTGAAGAAAGATACTTTATTATGTAAGAATCTTTCAATCCATGCTGAGAAGGACATGACAAGTTCAGTAATTTGTGTTTTTTTCTTAGCTAAGTGATTCTGCTGCTTAGATTTTTCCCACATAATGAGGTAGTATCAGTGACAGACTTCATGCCAGTTCATGGCATGAAGATGTAGTCATCTTTTGTTCCAGGGGCAAACAGAAAAATGATTGAAGAAATGATTATTTGGGAACTGAGAGGTTTGACCTGAGAGCCAACTTGTTTAAAATTACAAGTTGGACTGGATCAGTTCTGTCTATTGGATTCCAGGTGACAGGGCATTCATGTATTCCTTCATAAATTTGGTTTGTTGTTTATAACGGGTAAGGCTTTCTAAAGTGTGAGGCCCAAGGAAGGTATCATTTTTACCCAAATAAAATACTCTCTAGAAGAAAATGTACTTAGTTTAGGAATGATTTATAATTCTGAAACCCCTAAAAACTGCATTTTCCCCCCTAATGTCTGGAAAAACGTGATAAATACAATAGTTTGCCCTCATAGAGAAAACAACTTCTTGTTTGTTTTTTTAAAGCACCACCTATGGCTTGCACAGTAGATACAAGATTGTAGTCTCAAATTTACTTTGAAAAATACTGAATAGCTAACTAATTAAAGGAAAAATACAAATAACTATAATTCATAACCTTGGGTTTTTTTTTTTTTTTTAGTTTTATTTAAGAATAAATGATACATATGTGAAACAGGGTAATTAACAAAACTGATACTAGGCCAAGGTCTGAGTCTGGGTGACTAAGGATAATAATGGTGTCACCAACTGAATTGTGAATGTTAATGCCAGGGTGGGTGGGAGAGGAGTGATAGAAAGAAGAGCAGCAATCAGTTTAGTTTGAAGTGAACTTGGTAAACATTAATGGGAAGGCTTAGAAGGAAATAAGAGATGTAGGATTAGAATGCAAGACAGAGTGGAGTCAAAGAAAGATTTCTGTCTTGTGGTTCAGAAAGTATAGTGATAATAGTTGCCTGTGTGATGATAATCAATGTATTTTATAAGTATTTACAGCATGTCAAACATCCTATCAAATGCTCTATATAAACCAGCTTATTTATTCCTAGAATCACATGATATTGATATTACCATGGTCTTTTTTTTTATAGTAATACATATGAGATTTTGAGATGGTTACTTGCCAATTTTGTTGCTGGTATGTAACTGAACCAGAAAGTAAACCCGGGTATGTCTAACTGCACAGCTTGCTCTGATCACCAAGAGCATTTTTAAAAAATATTTTATTTATTTATTCATGAGAGACACAGAGAGAGGGAGAGAGGCAGAGACACAGGCAGAGGGAGAAGCAGGCTCCATGCAGGGAGCCTGACATGGGACTCAATCCCAGGTCTCCAGGATCAGGCCCTGGGCTGAAGCCGGCGCTAAACCGCTGAGCCACCCAGGCTGCCCAACCAAGAGCATTTGAAGCCATAGATTGGATTCCAGCTCCTTGGCAGAAGGTAGAGAGAAATAAGAGAAGAAAGTAACACAGGGCATGGTAACATCTGGGAGAAGGGGAGACGCTTTATTAGTTCGTCTATTTAAATTTTTAGTGAGAGAAATCCTACTTGAATTGGTTTAAACAAAATGGGGGATTTTAACAGAAGTATAAACTATGAAATAACTAGACAATCATAATTATAGAAGGCCATAATCTCTGATGACATCAGGAATCAGGCCCCAGAAGACTAGGCTTCTTCTCTTGATGTAGCCTTGCTTCTTCCCATGTATCAAGCTCTCTCTTTCTTTTTAAAATTTTTGTTTTTTTTAATTTATTTATTCATGATAGACAGAGAGAGAGAGAGGCAGAGGCATAGGCAGAGGGAGAAGCAGGCCCCATGCAAGGAGCCCGACACGGGACTCGATCCCGGGTCCCCAGGATCATGCCCTGGGCTAAAGGCAGGCGCCAAATCGCTGAGCCACCCAAGGATCCCCCAAGCTCTCTCTTTCTATAGAATGGTTTTATCTGTGTGACAAGAATGCAGGTAACCTATTGTTCCATTTTGTAGCTCATGACTTCAGCCAACAGAGGGACACTGACAACACTTTCTGAGTCTTCAGTACAAAAATTTAAGGCAAGGCTCTAGCCAGCCTCGCCTGGGTCAAATGTTATATCAAGATACTTTTTGCTGTATGATAGATACTTTTTGCTGTATAATAGAGAAAACCTTCCTTGGATGTTTTTCTCACATAACAAGAAATGTGCAGGGAGATGGCTCCAGGGCTGGTTCAATGCTAAATGATGCCAAAGGCCAGAATATCTAGGATTTTTTTTCAGCCTTTCATTTATGATAAAAAGATGGCTACTGTTACTATAATACTCCTTATGGCAACACCTGAGGCAGAAAATAAAATTCTCAGGGTGACATTTTCTTTTGGTCAAGAGGGAAACCATTGCATTTCAGTTGACTCGAGCCTGAGCAGTTTGGGGGATTCTTTTTAAGACAAAAAAGAACAATATTAAAAATACAAAATTAGGCTCAGGGTCTTGACTTGGGTCATTGTGAGTATGAGGCCCTAAGCTTAATAAGCTTTATTAACTTCCTTGTAAATCCAGTCTGTATTATATTTTCTTCTTCTGTCTCAGTGGTTGGACTGAATCACCTAGTCATTCCTGGCTGCAAGGTGCTCTGAAATGCAAGTATCTGGCTCTTTTAGCAGTTAACTCTGGAGATAGGTATTTAAGACTAGAGAAAAAGAGGAGAAGGCAGTTGAGTGATGACCAATTTGTTCTCAGAGATGTCTATCATTGGAATATTTATGTACAGCCAGAGGTACCAGAACCATACTATACAATGTGGCTGATTTGGAGGTAACTATGTGGATGGACGTAATGGGATCAATAGTGTGCCCTCCAAATTTTGTCCACCTACAATCTCAGAACTTATTTGGGAACAGGGTCCTTGAAGATGTCATTAGGTAATGGTCTTGAGATGAATCATACTGGATCTAAATTGAATGACTGATGCCCTTATAAGAAGAGAAGAGACACACAGATGCACAGAGAAGGCCAGAGAAGGTGGAGGCAGAGATTAGTATTCTTCTACTGCAAGCCAGAATAACTTCTGGTGCCTGGGGTCACTATAAACTGAAAGAGGCAAGGGAGGATTCTCTCCTACAGTGCTTCGGAGCGAGCATGGCCTGCTGACACCTTGATTTCTGACCTCTAGTTCCAGAATTTGAAGAGAATACATTTCTGTTGTATTAAGCCACCCAGTTTGTGGTTTTCAGGGCAGCACTAGAAAAGTAATACAGTGGGATAAAGGGTATATCAGAGGAAGGGGGTGTAGTGCTGGTGTCCATTGTAGACTTTATAAAAGGAGTTTAGAAGCAGGTAGAGCCATAGATACAGGATGAGAGCCAGGTCAGTGTACTGCTTTGATGGTTGTGACAAGGCATGGGAATTTCAATGCTAGACAGGGTCACCAGTGCAAAATCCAGGCTAGAGAGTAGAGATGATGAAACAGGAGGACAAAATTCCTAAGCATTTCTACCACTTGTTCAACTCTGCACTACATGCTCTATATTTGAAATTCCCCATCCCCCCACTCTTGCCTAATTCTCTGCCCTTCCCTCTGTGACACTGACACGGAAGGCACACTATCAGTCCTTCATATTGTTGGTGTGAGGGTGCACAGGCACACACCGGTTTGTATACAATGATATATTCATAATTTTCTATTTTTAGATATTAAGTAAGAGAAGCATAATCTCTGTCTCTTTAGCTTTCTTTTCGTTGTAGAATATTCTTTTTTTTTTTTTTTTTTTTTCGTTGTAGAATATTCTTGAAGTAATTTAGGAAGTGCTTAAATTAAGTGGATGGCATGTAATGTGTATCTTGTGGAGTTGAGAGACACCGGTATTAAATTCTCATTTATAAGCCTTCTCGATTTAAATACAGTCATTTTTTTTTTTAACATTTCAAAATGTTATTTGGGGACAGTGAAGTATTCCACGTTTATGGAGTTTAGACACAAAGGAAGACATACTCCTCTAAAGTATGAAAATCTCTACTTCTATATTGTTTTGATGGGAATACTTCCATGAATTCTTGTGTAGGCTATCTTTTCCTTAATATTCAGGATCAATATTATGCACATACTGCATATCCATTACTGTTCTGTGCAATATTGTGATGTTCTGGGACCTCTTTCTGAAATGCCCTGGGCAATCATATTGCTGAACCCATACACTTTTCTCTTGCTGTGAGCTGGCCAGCTGAGCTTCTGCTTGTTGCCAGCACACTCTCCTCTACCAGAACCCTGTCTTTCTTTAATGCACTGTTTCTAATCCATTGTGGTCTGGGATTCCAAATAACACAGCTTGTTAGAATTGATCTAACTATAAGAGTAAATGCCCTCAAGTGAGCATCTGCATCCCCCAAGTGAGTTTCCTTGAAGATTTATTCTTTGGGTTAGGTGTTATAAGTTTTAGTGTGTGGATGGCCAGAGTAATTTTTTCTTTGCTTCTGAACACTCGAATAGATCCAGCTGGCTGATGAGGTGCTTGACAGCATCCAGTGAATTCTCAGAAGGAATTGTACCCCCCCATTTACATTGTTTTCCATGCCCCAAGTTATTTTTAAATATATGTGTGTTTTTGTTCAATTTGCAGTATCGGATAATATTAGCCTCACGTTTAGAGTCTCCATCTTGAGGAGTTACCCTGGCCAAACTTTGGATAATGATAATATAAGGCTTATTTTAGGCAAGTTAAGAGTCTCCGTTGTTAACAACTGACACACAGCCATCATATGTGTTGAAGCTGGAATTAGCTGGAAAGGAAAATCTCTGCTAGAGCAACCTGATTGTGCCCAGAGGTAATATTTTAAATACACAGAGCAGTAGCCAAAGTCACAGGTGGGGAGCCAGTGTTTTCCAGGATCTCATTTATGAATCAGGTTGCAGAATGTCTTTGAAATCTTGAGATGACATTAAAGTCCAAATGTTAGGAGTCGAAATTCTGAGGTCAGAATCAAAAAGGTATTTGGATATTTGTCATTTGGTTTAAGAAAACGAAGTCTTCAAGCGGACCCCATTTGGCTCAGCTCCTTTTCTCAATCAGCCTGCTCCTCTCCAAAGCATGACACACAAACTAGGCATGGAGAGAGGAAATGGTGAGGGGCATAGAATACATATAAAAGTTGCAAGAGCTAAGTGTAAATAGTCACAGCCCTTAAAAGTAATTCAGGTTTAAGAAAATGAGCACCTCTATAAATCACTAGAAAACTCGATGATGATTCCAACTGCAGATGGGCTTTTAAACAAGTGTGTGCGATTGCTGCTGCTTCTCAACTCCCAGTTGGATACTTAAAAAAAAGGCTCTTTCTCAATTTCCTGTTCTTGTGCCTTATTAAAATCATTCTGTTGCTCTGACCCCTGCCCCTGCTTCTTTCTTCTCCTCACATCTGTGTTTGTGTGTGGAGGATGTTACCCACAGTTCCTGGCCATGAAGAATGCATGAAGGTCCTGAGGAGGAGATTGTGACCCAGCTAGTGTGTGTGAAATGAGTGATGGGAAGAGAGAGGGTGAGTGAGCAGTGGTGCAGGGTTGTGATTTGTATAGTTATTTCTAGCTTTGAATCGTTTCCAAATCTCATACATTCACAGACAGCCTCGCCAAAGCCCACAGCTGTCATGCATTTTCAACAGATTCCACAGGGCCTAGATGAGGTTTGAAGGCATTCCTTTGCTCTTACACATTAGCTAAAAGGAATTACCGTAACATCTGATATTGTGGAAGTGGGATATTTGCCATCCTGACCTTGCCCAAAGCAGTCCGGAAATGGAGTCCAAGAATGTATTATCTCATGTGGCCTCTAAAGGTCACTGGGGGCCCCTTGGTGGCATTCCAGCAAAACCCAAGCACCCAACATGCTCTACTTTTGGAGAAACCATGGTGCTGTGGATGGACACAGTGGGTAGACACGTGTTCCCCTTGCTCTTTGAATGTTTGTCATAGGAAAGGCATGTTCCACTGGAGGAATTCCCAGCTGTCAGTAATGTGCTGATACACCACAGCCAATCATCAGAGGACGAGCCAAATAAACAGGATGTTCCCCATGTGTGTGATTGCATGAGTGTGTAACAAAACTTCTGCCCATTTCACAGCCTCATAATGGGATTGACATGCATTGCTTAATCTGCATCTGTCTGTTTAGGGCAGAAACACATAAACACCATGGAAACAATGTGTAAGAAAGCCCTTTCTTTGGCTATATGGGCTGTTGATAGTGATGGGATGAAATCTGGCATAAACTGGGAGTGAACATTGCTTTAATGTTACGAGTTTACTTGCTGGGAAGTGCCGTCACGGCATCCAAAGACAGAGGAGAGGAAATGATCAGATCATCAGTGGCTATTGGGAGCTGACACAGGGGGGCTGAGTCTATATGAGTATTTTTACATACCAGTGGAGTCATCTTCATTCTTTCTTCTTGTAAGACACTCATTGGCTGAGTTATTAATATAAATGTACGGAAACGAGTCAAAGTTATGTCATTGCCTTCTTTGTTTGTATGTTTGTTTGGAAATACTGCTTCTGATAACTATTAGTGTCTAAACATATTCCTGAAGCAGCATTTTGGGAAAGAAAAGAGAGAGGTGATTCCTTCAACATTCGCATGTAGAATGGGTTCTTGAAAAATAACATTAAATATCCTGTTAGATGTCAGATCTCTTGCTGCTCTGAATATGAAAATCCCTTTTGCTCCAGTTGGTACATTTATTCATGATAATAACAGTAGGTGTCATTTATTGTATATTTCCCATATGCCAGTCTCGTGTTGTCTTCAACATACATGAACTCTTGGAACTCTGGTAATTTCACATAACATATAAGGTTGATATTATTATTATTATTCCTCTTTTAAGGATAAAAGATCTAGGGTTCACAGAAGTGAGTAGGCTTGCTCAAGAAGATGGAGCTAGTGAGAGAGTGTGAAGCCATGTCTATGTGAATACAAAACTCATGTGCTTCACCACCCCTTCACAGTATTACCCTCTGTTTTATGAGAAATCCGATTCTATTTCAGCCTCTGATGTTATGTTCCATAGAAAAGTGACTCACTGTATCTTCTTGAATAGGCTTCATGTACAAAGGCGATTCTGGTGTTCTAGCTTTCTATCCATTTAGCAGGGTTGAAGGTTGAAGACCATGACATGGAGCCTTGGCATTAATTTCTCTCTCTGCTACTCAAGTTTGATCTGACTTTGGTTGTTACAGGCTGCTTCTGAAACTTAATGGCCAAGTTACACTGATTTAAGCCAAACTCATGTGCCAAATTTTGATGCTCTTTCGATAGTTTTTGAGAAACATAGTGGGAAAAAGAAAAAAATGTAAATGCACAGATTATGTGTGCCTATTTTTGTTTATGAAATCATTAAAGACTCATACTCTGATACCAGAAGACAGTACTGCATAGCGGTTAGGGCACAGGCTCAGGAGTTTCATTACTTATTATCTCTGTGACCCTGGGAAATTTAATTGATGTCTCTGTGCTTATTTTTTCCCCATGTGTATGATAAGCATAAAGAAATAATATTTATAGGACTGTTGCCAGGAGGAATTGAGAGTACATGTAAAATGTGTGCACCCTAATAAGTATTCAATATATGCACCGAAATGCCTTTGGTGCTTCTAATCTTTGTATTATTTTTCTCCGAGGTTCTCATCAAAATCAGACACACTGTATTATATTTGTTCAATATTGTCTCCCTAACCATAGAATGTAAGCTCTCTGAAACCAGATATTTCTTTTTTCCTCTGTTGTATTTTCATTGCTTGGAATAGCACCTTACACATGGTAGGTTTTCACAAATATCTGTTAAATAAGTGAATGCTAGGTATTATTACCATTACTAGTATTATCATCTGCTTCAGACTCAGGTACTATGCTTAAAAAATCCTAGAAATATAGTGTAAATATGAATAGTTACCAAGGCTTGAGATGTATTTGACTCCTAATTATAGAATTTAACAGCTTGTTAGAACACCAAAGGATATTGAGTTGAACCTCTTCAATTTATAAAATTAAGAGAACTTAAAACACCCTGAGGCTCTGTGATTTTAAGTGATGTTCTTTTAGTCAAGAATGACCTCTTACCAAATAAGAATTAGCATTGAGGCCTCTGAGCCCTAAATCTAGTGCTCTTTCTTTTGTGCCCCCCTTACTTCTAACTTGGGTATTAACAGGGGTCCTCAACCCTTAGTGGATCAGGCCTCAATCCAGGTAGAAATGCTAACCTATGTCATCACTGTGCTTTATTCCAAATTTCTCATTGTCTGTGGGTGATTTGTCATTGCTATCTTCCAGGATTTTCACTGTGATTTAATTTCTATTTTGGATGACAAAATAAGTTCTTGTTACAAGTTATATACAGAGATGGCTAAGAATTGCAAGGTGCCGGGGAAAGCTATTCCTATCTAGATACCTCAATCACCAGATGTGTACCTTTTATCTCTGCTAAATGGAATCCTTCTCTGGATTTTGAGATCTCTAGGAAAACTTCCATCTGGGGAGAAAATCAGAACAAATAAGAGCTAGTACGTTATTGCCTCTCTGACTCCAGAGCCGTCTAGAGGAAAAGAAGGTATCAATTCATCCAACAAACATTTATGAAGTGACTATAACATGGTAAGCAATGTGTAGGTGTTGTATGGAGTTGACAAGTATTTTTAAGTCCCATTCTTTTCGTTCAAGGAATTTACTGTATCGCTGAAAAACAAATTATCCAAAATAAATCTTGCAATGCATAACACATAGTTAGAAATGAAGAGTAGATATGAAAATGAAATTTTGAGGGAATTTGGAGAAAAAAATCACGTACAGAGGATGAATTGGGATGTTCATGGAAGAGGGAGCATGTTAACTAGACTTTCAGGGATTACTTGTCATCTTCACATTCCATGCACCTAGCATGAAATATATTCTAGAATTGATTTCTTAAGGTTTGTTTACTTCATGGCATTTTATATTCTCATGCAAGCCATATGACTGACACATATGTATGCAACTCAATTCAACCACCACAGTTTATTTCTCAAAAGAGGCTTTTATTAGAGGTATTATTATGTATTTTGTGAATAGTCATAATTATGAACTTACTTGAGCTTATAAATGGAAGTATACTCCTAAAATACAAAAATTTGTATCTTGCGCATACCCAGGTACAGTATTTGGAGTATCTACAAATAGCTAAGAATGAAATAGCAGATGGTTTTTGGACATTGCTATTGCAATTCACATAGCTGATTATGGTTAAAACCCGAAAGGTTTCCAAACAAAAGTCCATTATGAGGTAGTGTGGAGTTTTAAAGGGACCCATGAGCTGAAACCATGATTTTTATATCAGTCTCCCAAAATATTTACAATTGCTTTCACAGACTTTTCCCCCCTTGTAAGGATACCTTTTGACTTAAAATAATTTGCTGCACCTATTTTAATAGTTGATCTCTTTCCTTATTTTTATTTTCAAGGGTAAATATAATGCTGGTTAAATTACCCTAAACATTGTACTAAATATTTAACAATGCATTATGGACTACATAGTAACTAGAAAATTGAAAGTTTCTCTTTTTATTGAGGTATAATTGACATATAACATTATATTAGCTTCAGGTGTATAACAATGACTTGACATTTATATATATTGATCACCACACTAAGTCTTGCAAGTTTTGATTAATTTTATTAAACCATATGTTCTATTTTCTATTTACCAAGCCAAAGTTAAGGAAATAAATACAAATTATAGGGGAATAAATAGCAAGGAACGGGATTTGTGTCAGTTAAGAGCAGTGAAGTGTTTTCCAGTCTTTCCCCCTCATTTTGACTTTGCTATCTCTTGTCAGCTGAGGGGTTGTCTGCTGTGGCACTTTCTCTCCTTAGGGCTTATTCCATTCACTTGTTGGTTTTGTGACTTTGGCCTATTGTAGATACTCATTTTGCTTGCTGGCTCCTAGGGCTATGACTGCGGCCGTAGTTTTTTGTGTCTCATGTGGAACACACCAACAGATGTGCGCACTGAACATTTTAACCAGCACACTAACTTGGGCTACTTCTGAAGCTGCTGGAATTACCAAAGCAATTCTGTGCTCTTCGGAAGAACAAAAGGGAGGCAAAGCCAGAAAGATGGATCAAACAGAACCACTCTGGAAGACGTGTTAGAACTATAACAGAGCATGGGAACAATGATGTTCAGTAGTTTTTAGCTTGCCACCTTTTCTCACATTGAGAATTTAACAGGAACAGCTTATTCAAAGTCTGTGTACTGTGTCTTGCTGTAATTAGTTTTTCTACCAGTACTGGGTCTTAGACCAGTTCATGTAGACAAGTCAATTGACTTTTGGAAATATCTTGGGACAAGTATCCTAAAGTCATGAAAATATAAGTATAGAAAGAAGAATGAAAAAATAAATAAATAAATAAATAAATAAATAAATAAATAAAAAATAAAGAAAGAAGAACGATTTATTACCAAATATTTAATGAGCTGTTATTATGTGAAGGAGACTTAAAGGTAAGTATTTATGCAAGACGTAGTCTCTCCCCAGAGGACCATGTACACAACTGCTGAAACTGGCATGGGGCCTCCAGCTACAGATGAAAGAGGTCAAGATTATAATCTAAATTAAATAAATCCAAATTAAATAAATCCTAAATCTTCCAGAAGTTGATAGAATACGATACCTGAAAGTGCTTTCAAACATCATCTACTCCTCCCATCTTATTCTATGAATTTAACTGTAATTGTGAGTTGCTCAAGATCACCCAGAAAGTTAGTAGAAAGTCAGATATTAACATAGTTATCTTTCCTCTAAACCTGATGATTTTTAAAATACAATATGACATATATATTTATTCTGATTTCAGTAGGTCAAAGGCAATTTAATTTTACTTGTGTTAGTTTAGTGCTTATTGTTGTTTTAATTCTAAATGTGCTTAATCTGGTTTTCTCTGCATTGTATGTTTTAAGTTATTTATTTAAGTTACAGGAGAGAGAGCAAGAGGAGGACTTCTCTATTTTGTAGTTTAACTTTTTCACTTTCTGTTGGTACTAATTTAGAACTTTTTATTACACAAATAATAGATATTAATTGAATAAAACTAGCAAATGTAGATAAGGAAAAATGAAAATTAAATGCAACTATAATCCAATCCCCCAGAAAGACTTTTTTTTTACATATAGTATATAGTTTTAAATTATATTTATTATATATAATATATATACATATTTTTAAATTTTATTTATTTATTCAAGATAGAGAGAGAGACAGAGACAGAGACAGAGACAGAGACAGAGACAGACAGAGGGAGAAGCAGGCTCCATGCAGGGAGCCCGACATGGGACTCGGTCCTGGGACTCCAGGATCACGCCCAAAGGCAGGCGCTAAACCGCTGAGCCACCCAGGGATCCCCTATAATATGTTTTTAAATTTAATATATTAGATTAACATTTAATCTTATATAACATATTGTGAAATTATAAAATATAAAACATATTGCATATATAAAAATAATTATATTATGTGTATATTCTTTGCAATAAAAAATGGGGTCACATTTAAACTACTATTTATACTTTATTTTGTCGTGTAACTATTAAATGGGTATTTTCCATGTGCCAAATATGTTTAGAGTATCATTTATTGGGGCTACAAAATAGTCTTGTATTTCTTATATTTTTGGACATTTTATTTATCATTTTTGGACACTTTGAAAACAAATTTTCTTCGTTGTAAATATTCTGCAGTAAATATCCACATAATTACATGCTTTTACTTAATTATTTTCTTCATATTTTTAGAAATGGAACTCCTGGATCAAAGGATATAAATATATGCAAGACTTTTGATACACAGCAGGCCTACCATCAACACTTGCTTTTTGTTCCAGGATTCAAAATTTGTAGTTTATTTATTTTATTTTTTATTTTTATTTATTTTTTTAAATTTGTAGTTTATATTCAATGGCATGGACTTTAAAACTGGCAAGAGTAAATGAGTCTATAAAAAAACAAAAACAGAAAAAAACAACTCTTGCAAGAAATAGGGTCACAATGGCTTAGCATCCAAACAGAAGGCTTTTTATTTCCTGAGTAGAGTTGTATTAAATAAGTGTTTGAGATAGATGTTGTCTCATTTCTATCCTGCAGTGCAAGAGCATGATGATTCTAAATTTAGCAACGGTATCAAGAGGTGGACTTTTTCACATCTTCATATCTCCTTCCCAGATATCTCTGATTCATATTTGCTAAATCTGGGGTGGTTATAAAATGGATATATGGTTCTATAAGAACTTGGAAGTCTTCAGATGTCAGAGAACATATTGTCACGTACTAGAGGACATTGTGGTTCTTCTACTTCTTTTTAAAGATTTCTTTCTATGGGTAGTTATGAACATGAGAATAAGTAATAGTTTTTTTGTAAACTTGCCTTACTAAAAGCTGCTAGATGTGTATAATGCTAAATTCAGTGAGGTTTGCATGCATCTTTTTATAGTAAGAATATGCATTCTAATGTAAAAATATTTTTAAAGAAAAAATGCACATATTTTTTTTTTGCAACTATAACCTTTCATATTTTGGTGCCCTATAGAGTACATATTCTTTGGTTTCCTTGGATACATGATAGTTGTAGCTAGTTTAAAGCATGTTGTTTTGAGGTAATGGTTCTTTGTGATAATAGTTGTAGACAATTTCTAGCATGATATTTGAGTATAGACACTGAGAAATAGAAATTAATTATATTAAGTAATTTATACCTCTGTTTCTGAAGCGTTCTAAAAATCTGAGGGGAAATACTATTGCATTTTGTTATTAATACCATCTGTGATTTGAATTGCTTACATTATAAATTATTGTAAACTATCTCCAAAGGTAAGATTTTTTTTGCAGTTAAGTATTTGGTTATCTAAATAAATGTTTGTATAACTTTAGATTATACTACAACTCAATTAATAATATTTTATTTATTAAAGATTTTATTTTTAAGTAATCTCTATATCCAATGTGGGCTTGAACTCACAACTCCAAGAACAAGAGTCTCATGCTCTGCCAACTGAGCCAGCCAGGTGCCCCAATAATGTTTTAAATAAATATATTTGCAATTATTTTGTCATCTTTACCATATATTCCAAGTGTGTGTTAGTCTATTGTTTGGGATGGAAAATGTCAGTTTTCAATTTTTAATTTTTGCTTATATGTTATTTTTGTTCTGATTAGTGGATCTTGAGATATCTCTAGGAAAACTTGTTGAAATTTTTAGTGCTATTTCTTTTGGACCACGTGGATTTTGTACTTCATAAATACACTCACCTTGTATCAGTAAATATTATAGCAGATGAGCTTAGTCTACTTTAAAAACAGAGAAGAGGGTATTGCTGTACTTGAATACGGGACAGACGCAACTTGATGGAATAGAGAGAAGTAAGGGAAATGAAAAGCTTGTAGCGTTCAGTGATAATGTCCAGCTCCAGGCAGACTCCCATGTTGACTGCTGGGAGTTCTAGATAATCATCAGCTAGAATGAAAGTCTTAAGCACATGCAACTGAGACCATGTCTTGTCTTGATTGGGTTTCCTGAAACACTAAACAAAATATATATGTATCTGAGCATTTTTAAAAAATATTTATTTGAGAGAGAGAGAGAGAGGGAGAGAGAATGCACATGCACGTACACACAAGAATGTGGGAGGGGCACAGGGAGAGGGAGCCTCCCAAGCAGGCTCCAGCTAAGTGCAGAGCCAGATATGGAGCTCCATCTCACGACCCTGAGCTCATGACCTGGGCTGAAACCCAGAATCTGCTGCCTAACTGACTGTGCCACCCAGGTATCATTATCTGAGCATTTTTAAATGTAGCCGCAATGAGATTGTTATACTAATTTCTTAACTAGTAACATTGAAAATAATTTTATTAGTTGGATTAAAAGGAAGGAAAGAAAAAAAGGGTAAGTCTGAGCATTGAGATAGCCGTTGAAGATTTGCTTCATGCTGGACATTATACTGAACCTTTTTACACATTACCTCATATAATTCTCACTACCACCCACGTGGAAGATTCTATTAGAACTCATTTCAGAGAGAAGGACATGGAGAGATCTTCTTTGATGAGGCTCAGAGAGTTCAGAGACTTGGTTTGGTCTAGGGCATGTAATTAGTAAGTGGAAGCACTGGGAGAAGAACCCAAAATGTACGACAGGAAACATTAGTGCCCTCAGCTAATTCTAATAGCTTCATATCTATTTGCTATTGCACTAATTCTAAAGAAGTAAAGTAGTGCTTTGAAACTTCTTTTTTATTTTAAACTTTCCAAGCTCTGACATTGAAGGTTGCTATTTTCTTTAATGATCTTACTGTATGGATTGAATGGATCATTCAAATTAGGTTCATTACTCACCTGATCTATAAATACAGGATTGTTGACCTTTTAATCCAGAAAGGAGTCAATATGAAGGAATCAGTTCACTCTGTAAGGTCATTATAATGCTTCTCACAAAAATATCCAATTAAAAACTGTTGTGAAAATAAGAGGAATCAAATGTCTTTCACCCCAGTGTAGGGCTGAAAATATCACTCTGTTAATATTAATATTATATTGTCTTTATAGGCATGCTAGTTGACACAATTACTTGGTCATTTTATCTTATATGAGGTAATAATGATTATTAGAATTTATATTCTTTTCCTTTTACTAGGTGCCACATTAGTTTTCAAATGAAATATGACCCAGCCTATTCTAATTAAGTAATACCTAAACTATAATATTTGACAAGAATTTTTTTAAAGATTTTATTTATTTATTTTTTTTATGAGAGATGCAGAGAGGGATCCCTGGGTGGCGCAGCGGTTTAGCGCCTGCCTTTGGCCCAGGGCGCGATCCTGGAGACCCGGGATCGAGTCCCACGTCGGGCTCCCGGTGCATGGAGCCTGCTTCTCCCTCTGCCTATGTCTCTGCCTCTCTCTCTCTCTCTGTGACTATCATAAATAAATAAAAATTTTAAAAAGTTAAAAAAAAAAAAAAGAGAGATGCAGAGAGAGAGGCAGAGATAGGAGAAGCAGGTTCAGTGCAAGGGTCCCAATATATGACTCAATCCAGGGACTCCAGGATCACATTCAGAGCCGAAGGCAGATGCTCAACTGCTGAGCCACCCAGGTGTCCCATGTTTGACAAAATTAAACATAACTTTATACCACCATGGTATAGAATATAATATCAAACAATTTTGAAGTATAACCCATGGAGGAAAATGTTGATGTTGCAGAAAGATGTCACCAGAGATCAGGCCAAATTAACCAATATAATAATTTCCTACCAAATGTAACCATCTCTAGCTTAAAACAATGATCTACTTCATAATATGAACATATCCTTCCCTGGAGCAGTATTAATAATTAATGCCACATATTCAAGATGAGAAATGTATATGAGTTTGGTCATAAATGTTCTCATGCATTTTAAATGTCAATAAAATGAATAGCCTTTATTATTTCAGAATGATAACTTGTTCCCAGACACTGCTACTTTGCAGGGGATGATGACTGCTTTGGCACATAATGAATCATTATGGGAACATGCCTTAAGCATTTGTAAGACACACCCTTAGCTCTGAATCAATGTGGCAAGGGCAGCACATAAGGGCACAAGGAATATGCTTGAGGAAATCCAATCCCTGCTCTTGCTTCCACTTCCACGCTCATAAATCAGTCTAGGTGAATATCTTAAACTTATTTAGGAAAAAAAAAAGTGGAAAAAGGGACAATACTATTCTTTCTTTGGCTTGTGGGCCCAATGCTTTGTACATGGTCATCTCTGCTTTCTAGACACAGCTTTTTGTTTTTTAGAAAATCTCCAAAGGCTTCACTCATGTAGGTAATTTTGTTTCACATTAAGAGAAAAGGATGTGTATGTATTCTTACTCTGCGGCACATTAAAAACATGTGAGGCTGGCACATAGGCAATGGAGAAGAGGAGTTAGTACCTAGGTTGGAAAGAATTATCAATTGAATAGAAACTAAAAATAGGTTGTCTGATTTCCATTCCAACATATCAAGAGCTTGAAATGTCCTTAACAACTCCTGTCCTTACAACTAGGAAGCTAAGTACACTTAAGATTGATTAATTTTCTTGGATCCAGCAGAGAACAAAGTTTGCAGGTCAAACTCTCACCACAAAATTTGGTGCGATGGGCAAATCCAGAGTCACAATAGAGATCTACTTATCTGAAGCTGCTGGTGCTATAATCTGCTATGGATAGTTAAATGATAATTTTGAGGAAATGCTACAGGTTGAGTATGGACTAGCAGGAGAGTGGGAAAACTTGTGGAGGTTTCAGTTTTATGGGGCCCCATGAGCTTTAAACTCCAGGAATTGTACCGGATTCTCACAGTGAAGATCCAAGAAATATCCTTTTGTGGCTTTGGCATAGACAGGCAAAGAGTAATCATTGCGAAATATTCCCAGGGAGTTCTCAATAACAGAGACACATGCTTGAGGACAAAAAAGTACCAGAGCCTCACCCCAACTGAAGGAAGGGCATTCTCATTCTAGCAGCCTTCTGGTATAACCTAAGGGGGAAAAAGATATACTATGGAGAAGCACTTGTGACGGTCACAGCCCAGGGACCCAGGCTTACTAAAAACTGAGATGTAATCTTAGATTACAGAATGCTTCCCCTTTCCCACACTTTGTCACCTCACCAACAAGGCTCCAATGTAATGACAGTGTATTAGAATGGAAGGGGCTGTAAAATGCAGACTATCTCTGAAGAGGAGTACTTAAGGAAACTCAAAGTCAACAGGTAAGATAAAAACAAGAAGACTATAGGAAATTGAATACTGTGGCACTACATTTATAGCAAATACTAGTACTACATATCTGGCTTTAAAAAAAATTACAAAACTAAATAGGTGATGGGCATTAAGGAGGGCACTTGTTGTGATGAACACTGAATGTTATATGTAAGTGATGAATCACAAATTTCTACCCCTGAGACTAATATTATGCGATATGTTAACTAAGTAAAATATAAATAAAAACTTGAAATAAACAAAAAACGAAATAAAAAATCGCCAGAATATCTGAAATATCTGAGAACTGAGACTAATGCATAAAAAAAAAGTAACGTGTTATCGGAACACCAAGGAGATGAAAGAGGAAACAGAGCAGAAGAAATATATGAAGTAAACACGATTGAGAACTTTACAAAATTAACCACAGACACTAAACCACAGATCTGGAACACTTAAAAAACATCAAGAAAGATAGATTACAACCTCATTTAACAACAATAACAACCAAGAACTACACCTAGCTATATCATATTCAAGCTGCAGAAAATCAAAAAGAGAAAATCTTGAAAAAAGGCAGAGAAAGAAAAATACACCTTACTTATAGAGGACAGGTTAAGAGTTATAGTGATTTTCTGACCAGAAGCCATGCAAATAAGAAGAGAATGGAGGGAAATTTTTATAGTTTTGAAAGAAAAAGACCACCAACATATAATTCTATTTCCAGTAAAATTATTCCTCAAAATTAAAGAAGTGAAGACTTTCTCAAACAGAAGTTTGAGGGACTTTATCACCAGCAAACATGCCCTGAAAGAATGTTAAGAGAGGTATTTCAAGGGAAAAGAAAAATGATATAGGTCAGAAATTCAGACCTACATTAAGAAAGGAAGTATGTTGGAGAAGTAATAAATCAAGGTAAAATGAAATATTTTTTTTCATTTTTAAGATAACCGTTTAAAGCAATATTGGTTACAATATACCAGGTTATTATAGGGCATGGGTAAGTAAAATAAATGAGTGTGAGGAAAAAGGGACAGGAGAGAGGAATAGAAAATACTCTAATGTAAGATACCTGCATTATGTACATATGGAGCATTGTAGTTGCTTGAAGGTGAACTTAGATTGGTTAAAAATGCATACTTGAAATTCCAAGTCAACTACTAAGAATATTTTTTAAGGAAGTATAATTGATATGGTAAAAGAGGACATAGAATAGAATGATAGAATGTATAAAATGCTCACTTGAAAGTGGAGAAAGGGGCAGCCTGGGTGGCTCAGCGGTTTAGCGCCACCTTCAGCCCAGGGCGTGATCCTGGAGTCCCTGGATGGAATCCCACGTCGGACTCCCTGCATGGAGCCTGCTTCTCCCTCTGCCTGTGCCTGTGCCTGTGCCACCCACCCCCTTTTTCTGTGTGTGTCTCTCATGAATAAATAAATAAATAAATATATTTTTTTTAAGTGGAAAAGGCAGAAAAAGAGAAATAAGATCAAATAGAGAACAAATATAATATTTAGGACAGTTAAACATGGTAGATGTTAATTCAGCTATGTTTAATAATCCCTCGGTTTATTACATCAAATTAAAAGACATATTGTCAATGAATCAAAAAATAAGTATCAGTAAGATCATGGTAGCTGCTGTAACAAATAGTCTTCACAATTTTAATGGCTTAACACAATACAAAGTTTTCTTCTTGCTCACATAAAAGTTGATGAGGTAGTCGTGGGTAGTTTTAGGGATCAAGGTCTTCTACATTGTGTCAGTGCCCAAAGTCTTCTACTGAATGGCCTTGTCTCCCTTCATACTACATAAATTTTGCATCCAGATGGTGCAAAGGGGAAAGATACCCCAAAGAATAAAAATTTATAGATGTATAATTCATAAATTTTTCTCAAAAATGTCCTTTAGAATGACAACTTAATTAAAAGGTATTTATTCATGTTAAAAAAAAAAGGTATAAACTGCTAGGGTTTAGAGAAAGGTATTTTTATGAACATCAATCCAGGATACTTCATTACATAAAGAGTAAGCTCCAAAGTGAAAAATGTAGTATTTTAGATAAATTTGCCAAAGAAAACTTGAGATTCAGAAAAATGTGAAAGAAAAACTGAATTGTTTTAAAAAATTACATGGACAATTTCTGAAAACTAGTTTTAATAATTTTTTTTTTCATTTTGGCACAATTTTTTATTTTAAATGTTAAAAAAATGGTCCAATCTGGTGAATGTCCAAACCTAAATTGGTTTATTTTTTATTTTTTTAAAATATTTTATTTAATTATTCACAATAGACATAGAGAGAGACAGAGAGACAGAGAGGCAGAGACGTAGGCAGAGGGAGAAACAGGCCCCATGCAGGGAGCCTGACACGGGACTCGATCCCAGGACTTCAGGATCGCACCCTGGCAAAGGCAGGCGCCAAACCGCTGAGCCACCCAGGGGTCTCCCCCTAAATTGGTTTAAATAAAAAATGCTGGTTTAAAATATTTACCTCTCTCTTAAGTTTATGACCGTTGTCTCCATTCAGTTACCACATATTTCCATGTGAATGGTAGAGCAAATAATAAGGTTTATATCAGAATTTAAAAACAAAATAAAACACAAGGGTCTCCACTGAAAGAACTTCCAATATTGGAAAGAGAGAATAAAGACATTTCAATCAATTTATTAGATATCAGAAAAATGATGCAACACAAAGTAGTAGAAAGGAATCCCAAAAGACAAAATATTATGGTAAACACCAACTGATTAAACATAGGACAGTTAAAGCGAAGAGATTTTTATTGTTTATTTTTAAAAATGTGTGTACTTATTTGTGAGAAACAGAGCAAAGCACTGACACAGAAATGTTGAACGTAAACAAATGGGAAAATATATTAGACAAATAGACTTGAAGCCAACCATCCTTTACTGAAGATAAAGAGGAGCATTTTATAATAATAAATCTACTATTTCCCAAGAATATGAGGCAGTTTGAACCTGTGTGCAATCAACAGCATATCCTCAAACATGTGAGGAAAAATGGAAATAACTTCAAGAATAAATTAGCAAACCCAGGGGATCCCTGGTGGCTCAGCGGTTTAGCGCCTGCCTTTGGCCCAGGGTGCGATCCTGGAGTCCCGGGATCAAATCTCATGTCGGGGTCCCGGCATGGAGCCTGCTTCTCCCTCCTCCTGTGTCTCTGCCTCTCTCTCTCTATGTCTATAATGAATAAATAAATAAATTTTTTTAAAAAATTAGTAAACCCACATAGAATATTTTAACACAATTCTGGGAAGTATTGGTATCAAGCATATAAATTGTATTACATATATAGACAAATTAAATAGCACAATTAACACTTTTTGCCCTATGCGTGTATAAAATATCCTTCACCCAACAATTACAGAATATAGAGATTATTTTTCAAACACATGAAATTCTACAAAAATTGGTCATCACAACAAATATCAATAAATGAAGCTGATATTGTCTGATTACGGGTAATAAAGTTACATAACAATGTATTTTGAATATATAAATATTACCCATATATTTTGAATTTTAAAGCAACCTCTCCAATATAAGTTCATGGATTTAGTAATGATGATGTTTAGATGACCATGATGGTGGCAGCCAATTTCAGTAGAATGCTTAGCATGAATCGTGTGTTGCGCCATGTGCATAGATATACTTTATAAAACCCTAGAGGTAGTTCCCACTGCTATTCTTGTTATTTTGGTGATGGGGAAAATGCAGATCTGATAAAGAATGGAGCTAAGATTGAAAGTCCTGACAGGGCAGCCCCGGTGACCCAGTGGTTTGGCGCCGCCCTCGGCCCGGGGTGTGATCCTGGAGTCCCGGGATCGAGTCCCGTGTCAGGCTCCCTGCGTGGAGCCTGCTTATGTCTCTGTTTCTCTCTCTCTCTCTGTCATGAATAAGTAAATAAAATCTTAAAAAAAAAAAAAAACATTTTGAAAGTCCTGACAATTTGACCTCCAATTCTGTGCTTTCAGCCACGACAATGGAAAGCTTAAAAATCAAAGTCAGAATTTAGCAGTGATGAGACACTGCATATCAAAACTGATGGAAGGCAGTTGAAGTGGTTTGTAGGGAGTTTTATCTGCAATTCATATAGTAGTGTAGAAGATACAGTAAAAATTCACGTTCTATGAGCTCACCAAAAACTCAGAGAAAGAGAAACTTTCTAGCAAAGTAAACTCAACAAAGTAAACTCAGAGAATAAAGAAGATAGAACAAAAATTAATTAAAAGTATAACAAAGAAGCACAGGCCTAAAATCTGTTTCTTTAGAAAGAAGTTTCTCTGACAGAACTGATTTTTCAAAAGGACAATAGAAAATATGAAAAAAAATCATGACTACATGTAGAACAGAAATATTACAAATGAGTGGTAAGTTCCATAAGAAAATTTTATGCCAGTACTTGGGTGAACTGGCTGATTTTCTAGAAGACTATATTACTAAAATTAACAGTGAGAAATTAAAAAACCTAATTAATCTAAAGCCTTTATAGTCAACAACAGTTAAGAACCTACCCACAAAATTGGCATAAAACCACACAATTTTTAAGTACAGGTTTTATTAAGTCTTCAAAGGATAGGTAATAGTTATTTGGGGACACACTTTCAAAAACTGAGGAAGAGAGGAGTCTGAACTTACCAAAGGCAGAGAGGGAGGGAGGGAAGGAGGGAGGGAGAGAGAGAGAGAGAGAGAGAGAGAGAGAGAGAAGTGGCATATAGGCCAATGTCTTTTATAAGCTTAAATGCAAAAATTCTAAAGCATTAGTACAAATTAACAAATATTTTATATTTCTATAAAATATATAACATTCAATTTTCAAAGTATGCAGATGGGTGTTTTATAATTGACACACTTAAATTGTTTTCAGTAACAAAGTTGCATAATGATGAAAACATTGCCAAACATCTGTTTTCAAAATTCTGTCTTGATAGCAGGAATTATTTTCCAAACCAATCATTTTCTCACTTCTTATTAAAAATGCCTCTTTTACATTGGGACATATTAAGGGTGTGTGTGTGTTTAAATACTGCTAAGCAGGCATTTTTAATCATAGAAAAGTTCAGAAATTTGGAACAGTTGTTTTTTTTTTTTTTCTAAGAGAAAAACATGTAACTCATCTTCAAATTCCCCATTTTTTAAGGTCTTTTCTATGAGAAAGCCAGTCTCTTTATGGTACTCAGGATTTTCATGTCACCTCCTCATTTCAGCACAAATTATTGTAAATATTTTTCTACTCAATGTAATGCAATCCTGAAATTTACTGTACTATAATTCCTAAACCCTTTTGACCTATAATCATAATGATGCAACCGGTTTCAATCTGGATATTAAATATTAGTAGATTTAGTTGCTTTCTTATTTTTTAAATTAAAAATTAATGTAAAGGAACCATCTTGTGTATCCTCTGGAATGCAAGAGCTCCACATTAGAAACCATTGCTCTGGTGGAATAGGACATCAGAAATCTTTCCATAATGGTTATGTCTCAGTGGCTGCCTCTCAAGTAAGGTTTTAGGATGACTCCCCAAAGGCGGGAGTAAGACATTCTCTCTATTTTGAGGAGTCACAGTTTCAGCAGGAAAGGTCTGCATAGGTATTATCTATACCATATAGGCAGGTAGACAACACTACTTCAGTGTTCTGGATTAATGATAAATACTTAAAATATATTTTGTGTTAGATTTTGAGGCTTGAAATATTTCTAGACTGAAAAATATATTATGCTAATTCCAACTATATTATATACCAACCATACATTCATTATGAAAGCTATAATACACTGCATTAATTGAGAGATGACAAAGAAAGGCTGAAATACGACTTAAGGAAATTGCCTTATTTAAGTTTCAGAGATCTAGCTCACTACTAGAAATTTCAACTGCTCTAATATCAAGCCTCTGATAGCACTCTTAAGAAAACATCTTTTTCTATTTTAACAGTGAAGTCAGATTCCCTGAAAGCAAATTATGTTAGAATGTCAATTTTATTTGCATCCATTTGTGCTGGTATTGCAAACAATTTGTCCAAGGGGAAGAAAAGTAGAGACTGGAGTCCTTCAGTAACCCCTCTCATTAATTCTTTGTGCAAACAAACTCTAGTTTGGTATAAAGCAAGATAACCTAATGGATGTTTTGTAGAGGATGTGCAGCCACATTGTTTACCAGTCAAGTTTTATCAAACAAAATGGACCAAGAAAAGCCAAGAAAAGTTTGCAGCTCTATAAATCTCAAGCTATATTTTGAACATTCCTGAAAACCCAATCTCCAGACTTCAGCTTTGAATAGATTTATAAGAGTCAAAGGTCACAGTTCTTGCAAACAGAGGAAACAGCACATAGAGTTTTTGTTTATTTTCTGTCTCTTAAAAAAATCGAATATGGCCATCAAGGACATAAAATACCAATACTCAACTACTGGTAGCAGAAGGAGGAGGGTCTGGGGTGTTATTTTCTCCTTGGTTATCACATGTAAAAAATGGATACAGAATAATTTTGGATTTACTCTATCTTGCTTTAACCGAGTTTGCAAGACATTTGTTTGAAATAATAGAGGGATTCTGTGAAACAGGGGCAAGGAGAAGGCCAATAAGTTCAGTTACTCATGAAATTAAGAATATGAACAAGATAGCATGTGGTTGGCTATAGAAGAAAGATTTCTTTGACTTTAGGTTGAAGGACAATAGTTTTAGTCCTAAGATTTCTATTTATTGGGTTTTGGAGCTTTGAACAAGTTGTGCAAGTTTATGGAGCTCTCTATGCCTCTTCTATAAAACAACTGGTATCCTCTGTCTCATAATGCTACTGAGGGAATTCTGAGAAATTATTAGTAAGGAAACTTACTCTTTCATTTCATTTATTTTCATTTTTTAAAGTTAAAGGGCAATGCAAATTTGAGGTCTCATAATGATATTTTGTAGCTGTGAGTTCCTATCTGGGGTCACTTACCTGCTTTGGTTGGGTGACATGGGGAAAGCCCAGGACAGTGACATCAAGATGAGCTACTATTGTTATTTTTTTTAAAGATTTTATTTATTTATTAATGAGAAACAGAGAGAGAGAGAGAGAGAGAGAGAGAGACAGGCAAAGACACAGGCAGAGGGAGAAGCAGGCGCCATGCAAGGAGCCCGATATGGGACTCAATCCCGGGACTCTGGGATCACACCCTGAGCTGAAGGCAGACGCTTAACCTCTGAGCCACCCAGGCATCCTGAGCTACTATTGTTCTATTAGCAATATTTACCAGAATTAAATTTCTATATTCTTTAAATTTCATTTTAGAAGATCCTATAGTGGTGGTGGCAATGACTCTTAATAGCCTTATTTAGTGGATATACTTTATTATGGCAGTTGCAATGCTACCAAGAATTAGACTTTTCAAATGAATCAAAAGTAGGAAACGAAAAGATCATCTCTTTTCCCTACCCATAATGGATATAAATAGTTTAATTTCTCTGGATTCCTAAAGGTATCCATTTTGCTTTTTAACTTGAAACTCTAAGCCCATTGGGCAAATAAATACCTTTCTAATTCTTCCTAGTAAATTGTTGATTCACTAATATTGCCTGTTAATAATATTTAGATATAACTAAAATATTCATACATTTTAGGAAGATTAATCAACTTTAAGCTTAAGTAGCTAAGTTTTTAAAAATATTTATTTATTTTAGAGAGAGAGCATGCAAGAGAGCACAAGGGAGTGTGCAAGTGGTGGGAGGGCCAGAAGGGGGGGTTTCAGGCAGACTCTCACTGAGCATGGACCTCAATGTGGGGCTCATCCTAGGACCCTGAGATCATAACCTGAGCCAAAATCAAGAGTCGGATGCTTAACTGACTGAGCCTGCTAATTTTTTTTTTTAAAGTTAGATGTTAGTATTTGCCAAAGCTTCCATCTAGAGTTAATACAACTTTTGGTTATAGATGATTCCTAGGGAAATGTCCCACTTTATTTTTAGTTTCCAATTGCCCTGTCCTCTTTTTAAGCTTAGCATATAAAAATCTGTTGTCGGTAGCCTTAATTAACCTTTAGTCTATTTTCTTTGGATTCCAGTTGATTGTCAGCCAGACTGGGAGATAGAGGTTTGAGAAAAGACTGGCCCCTGATTGCAAGACTGTTTCAGGTTGCAAAAGTCCAGCGTACTCTACTTAGACCTATGAACTGCTCTAGGAATGAGGTCCTAGAGCAGATTTCTAAGACTGCAGCCAAATGCTTAAAGCATTGAGTGAATCCTAGAATGACTTTAAGTCTTTCTGAACTAAGAGCTTCCCAGGGTTAGACGGCTCTTACCTGAAATGTATAGCACAAAGTCCATTGATGATTGAGTTCTCCAGGATTATCTCCTATACTATTTTAGTTAGACAACTTTGCACAATTACATCCTGATTACAGGCCACCTTGGTTGATACTGTCTTTTGCCTATCATCCTCTCAGTAACACCTTAATATTGTAACATCTTAATATCAATGCTCTTGAATTCCTGTAGCTTGAATAGTAAAAATTAAAATGTTTCTGTAAAATTGAATCCAACATTTAACCGGATTTAAGTAATTTAATGGCATAAATCATAACCGTATCCTTGTAGGGCATTAAGAAAATGGATGTTAATTTTGGAGAAAGTCCTAAGTTTTTCAAAATGATTAAATTTTACAAAAAAATAAGGGACCAACAGAGGTGAGGACTATTTTATACATTAAAAAAACACAAATTGTTGTCAGGATACCTTAATCCCAGAGAGGAAAAGTCCTCCTAAAACAACATTTGTTCCCCAAAGGCCAGAGGTAGTTCTGACTGGTGAGGATTAGCTTTTGGATTTAGGAGGATCTGCCATAAAACTAGGGGAATTCTAGTTTCTGATGAAGAGACCAGCTCTTTAACTGGTTTACAATTTTTGTTTTATGTACCAAGAATACAAAGGTGTATAAAAAACCAATTCCTGCTCTAAGTTGTTTTTAAACTGTGTGGAGGCAGCAAAGCGTTAATCTTTCCTTTAGAAATTCTTTCTAGATACCCAAATAATCATGGCAATGATGGAATGTGTGGGCCAGTTTTCCCCTATCATTTGGATAATTGTTGTCGTGGCACTCTCAGCCACATATTTGGTTATATTTTTAGAATCTTCATTCAAAAGTCTGCATACTAATTCTCATTCAAGGAATGAAAAGAATTTTTTTTTTCATCTGGCTCAAGTCATCTTTCTAGGTCTAGGCAATATTTCACTCTACTATGAATTCCTCTTCATCCCTTGGACTCTCTTCTCCAGAAGCTTTAAAACATCTTTGTTATAGTGTTCATCAGTTAACATTACAATTATTTATGCATGTGCTCTTTCTTCCATTAGACTCCGTACTCTTTAGCCTTACAGACCACGTGTTGTCTCTGTTTTATTTTGATGGTTTCATTATATGTCAAATATACTTACCGAGTTGAATATTTGTAATAAATTTTAAAAGTTTGATTTTATTTCTGTTGAGAAAAAATTATAAGAGGAAACTGTAATTTGTTACTCTTTATTCACACATCTAGTTATTTTTTAAAAATATTTATTTATTTATTATTTATGATAGACATAGAGAGAGAGGCAGAGACACAGGAGGAGGGAGAAGCAGGCTCCATGGCAGGAGCCCAACGCGGGACTCGATCCCTGGACTCCAGGATGGCGCCCTGGGCCAAAGGCAGGCGCCAAACCACTGAGCCACCCAGGGATCCCCTACACATCTAGTTATTGATAGTTCATAGGTAAATTAGCATTTTCTTCATGGGGGCAGGAACGGCTTTTGTCTTTTAAGACTCTCTTTAATGTTTTTATAATGTAAGCACATGCTCTTCTGAATCTTCCTAAATCAAGCAACTTTCTTTTGAATTCTTGGTTTGGATAGTAAAAGCTTAATGTGCAACTTCCTATATGCATTTTATGTTGCAATCTTGATTTCCTTGGTAGTTTTTAGTGAGCGTGACCATGAATAATACATGAGAGTGATTATTGGGTACCAATCACTGCTTTGCATAGATTACTTTATTGACTTTATGACGTAGCTAGTTTTACTCCTAATTTTATGGGTGAGGAAACTTGAGAGATTAAATAATGCTGGTAATGTAGCTGGTAAGTGGTCTAGCTGGATGGCAACCCAGCCCATTCTTTTTAAACAATCAGCTTCACTTCCCTTAGCCCTTATCCATTTGTGCTTCTCTCATTGCTCCCTGCACCCCCCAAAGTATTGACCTCAAGTGTTGGTCTACCTTGCTGCAGAGTGGAGCAAATGTCTTAGAAGATCTTGGTGTACATGGAGTGCACCCGGGGTTATCATTACAGACCGTGTTTATTGCTTCACTCAGCCAGGAGTTTTTGGCAGTTTTCAAGATCATGGAGGCCTCCTCTCAACACAGAAGCCAGTGTAAATACACAACAAAGGGACCACACCTGAGGAGAGTTTTCTGTCTGTATAAGTGACCTTGTTCATGGCTCTGGGCCACTGGTGATCCTTCTCATCAGTCAAATATTAAATCTCCCTTTCTGAAACTTCCTGTAGACCTGTTTGAAGTCCCCTCCCCCACCTGTGTTTTATGGAGTGATAAAAATTTCAGGCTTTTCAAAGCAAAGCTAATATGTATTTTTTAGATGACACTGTCATCATAATTATATTTGTTGTGCTAACTAGAATTTTCTTTTAAAGAATTAGTTACCACTGCTGTTCCTACCCTACCTGCCAATTGTCAGAGGACAAGATAAATTCAGTGTTTAGGCTTTGACATTCACAATCTATTTAACAAGCAGCTAGTCAGGAATTAGATTTCTGGTACATGATGAGAACTGTATGGTAGGGCCAGGTTATGTCAGACTGAACAAAGAATTTCCTTTCTCATTCTAGTATTGTGGGAATATCAATCGGTAAGTATTTTGGGGGGCCCATGCTTTGAAGAATATAATTGAATGAATGACAAGATCCATGTACACAGGAATTTGTTATGAAGAAAGGATTCTGACAAACTCTGGTCATCAACAGTAAGGAGGCACATTTTTGCTTTTGTAAACTGAATGTGAAAAGATGACAGGAAATAATAGACAGTTGAAATTTGTAATGAGTGGTGGTGTTTGAAAGATGAAAGCTTGAAGCGTTTTTACTTTGGTGGACCTACAAAATGCTGAAGGGCCTAGCAGAATTGCAAAAATCAAATCTGCAATTTGGTTCTCAGTGAAACACACTGCAGGGGCTTGAGGATCTGAGATAATTAACAGAAATTAATCTTAAAGTTGCTGTCAAGGAGTTTCCAAGGAGGCTGATAACATTTCTTGGCCGTGGAAGACAAAGTTGACAAGTAATAAAACTGAAGTTAATTTTACCTGCCAAACATTAGAAAAGGATGCTTATTCAACAGAAACAATTACTAAAGTATATATATAAAAAAATACCTGCCCTGGATTTTTACAAAGACTAGAAGCAAACCAAACAATGGAAATCTCACAAGTGCCCCTTTAAAAGTACTGTCGAGATATAGATGAAATTGCTTTGCACGCTTTTCTTTTTTAAGTATTTAATTTGGAGATTTATCTACCTCATTGTGTAATGCGATTTTACACTTGATATTAAAGAAGGTGGGTCAGCTTTTCTGTAGTACAACATTTTTTTTTTTTTTTTTGGTTAAATTTTCAACATGTAATTTCAGTTTAGGTAATTTATAATTACGGTTTTATTACTTTATTGCAGTGTTTTATTTCTAATATAATGTGCTGCTATATTAAAGGGTGATATGGTGCACAAAAGGTGTTAAATATATAAACTGATGGCATAATTTACTCTTGACCTTGGAACTTGGTAGTTAGTTGCTGGAAGACTGAGGAAAGAGCTTTTTTTTTGGGGGGGGGCACTTGGGAGACTACCAAAGACATTAATTTTAAAACTAGACTGGAGTAATTACCATTACATTTATGTTAGAGGTCAACATTTGTGTTATTTCCTCTTATTGCCTGGCTTTACAGAATGTTATGCCCCACTGCTTTTATTAAATCCAGGTAATAGAGGAAATAACAGTGTTATTAACCTCTAACACTGATGAAAAATTAGTTTTAAGTAAAACATGGTTTAAAATCAGAGCAATTGTGTTAGTCGGCTCGCTGGTTCCCCGATGGAACACAGTAAGGCTTTGTGTACTCATTGTGTCCATATTTATTATTATAGAAGTAAAAACAAAGCATAATATGAAATAAATCTCTGGGGGGAAGAGGGATTAGATGTTTAATACATACTGTACTCTTACAAATCAGTGTTATAGATTTTCATGAGATTACATGAATAAGTACTGATTTTAAAAAACACTACTTTTCTATGATTGGAAAGGGAATTAGTTTTGATAACTTGGCTACTTTCACAGAAAAGCACTTAGAAATTGAATATGTAATAATTGACCCTATCAGAAGTCTCCAATGGGATGTTTCTAAACATAAACGTTTTTATAGTGGGTATGGCTATAGAAAAATGCTGTTTTCCATGCTTGTTGAATTTAAAACATTAACCTCTAATGTGATTTTTGATACTGAGGCCGAGTGACAGCTTGCCTCCTTGGTTATACAATATACATGGTTTCCATTGGGATGTTTATTTAAGGGAGAATAAGAAGAAACTGTATTAATTTTATAAATAAGGAAATAATTTACTATTGGCAAATATTCTTTGTAGAAGAGTTGTGGTTTCTTAGTCTATTGATTATTTATAGCCAAAATGTAATTTATATTTTTTGAGTCATAAATATTTTATTTAAATTAAATATGAAAGCAAAATATATACTTATCAAGTAAAGGCATATATGTATCTAAGTAACTTTAAATGATTTTTTGATTATTTGATTTTTAAATAAGTCTTTCTGCCCTAATTTTTACTAGTAAATTGTCAAATTATTTGAAGGTAATTTTTCCCTTTTGGCATAAAACATACTTTTTCATTGTAAGTACACTGTCTTCCTAACTACTCAGTATATTTGCTACTATGATTTTGAAAATAATGAAGTAGTAAGAGATTTATTTTTAATCTACTACTTTTAGTCTAAATATAGAACTAAGATAATTGATTAGAACAGGTATCATTATTGAGGGAGAACATTTTGTTTTTTTCAAATCTATTCAAAGGATGATGTGGGAGAACATTAATATATTCAAAACCTTTTTTTGTGAATTAAATGAAATCATATATATGAAAGTGTTTTGTAGCTGCGCAAATATGAAATATATAATAATATTATTCTCAAGACTTAGAGTGGAAATATATATAAACATCATAGTATTCATAAGGTTTCTACAATATGTATTTTTCTGATAGAAAACAATTTTAAAAAGTAAGCACTGTACCTCTTAATCTTTAGGTAAATATACATTCCAGTTGCATGAGCAATCCCATGTAAAGGCTCAACAACCCGTTTACCTTTTAAATTAACAACCACTTCAACGGTTAATTGAGTATTTCTAAGCCAATAAATTACCCTTCAACATTACTGACTGGAAGCTTAGTTAGTGTCCACAACAAGCCTGCCATTAATGAACTCATTCTCCAACAAAAAGAAAAGGGGGCATCAAATCCGAACTGTGGATGTGTTCAGTTCCCTCATTCTAAACACATTAGTACACTGTATTTTCCCACTTAGAGAAGCTTTTGTACACTGAGCATGTGGCTGTTTAAATGCCCCAGCGGGGCATCCAGAGGCTGCGAGAAAAGGAAAAATTATTTGGAACAATTTGCATTCGTTCAAGGGCAACGTTACGCATTTTACAGCTGGTTTATTGCTATTCTTGTGCTGTTTAAGCTGTCTTTCATGTCAAAAGTCCTTTCCTGCTTACAGATCATCCGGAAGCATTCTGCTGCGTGCTGTTTGCTCCAGTTCCTCCAGGGCTCTGGGCCTTTGATCACGGATACCACTTGCAATCTGGTTCAAAATAGGAGGCTGCTGAGATAAGCCCGAGTCCTGACAGTGAGGAAAGGCTCTTTTCTTTCCCTTTTTCAACTTTGTTCTCTTGTTTTTTAGGATGGAAAACACATGATCCCAATACAGAGGGATAGTGTTCAGGAATTAGAACACGCTTAGAGGTGTAAGAACTTTAAGGGTGAAGAAAGTCTGTTAAAGGGTTCAACTTCATGAAACCAGGCTCACCATTTCAGGAAGTTAAAGTTTTAAAAGAAATGAGGGTGTTTTACTTTGGGTATAACGCAAGTGACACTCGCCTCTCTTACATTTGAGATAACACTACTTGTTGCACAGTTTTCTAGGTTCTACTCCCAAGGATGGCTTTTAAACCAGGGAAAAAGTTTTTTAGTGGAAAAAAAAAATTACAATGATGATTGCTGTGAGCAAATCTAACATTAAAGAGCAGCAATATAATTGAAATTGCAATCTGATTATGATCATTGCAAGGGAAAAGCCAGAGTAAAAATGACTCATATTTTAATTTTTTATATTATTGGTCATTTATTTACCAATACCGTCTTAGCTTTGTCTACATACTGAAAACAAAAGTTCGAGGGTTTTTTTATTCATGGTATTTTGTTTAGTTTCTCTAAGAATTTCGATTAACATAATTTTATCAATTTTACGATATAGGCAGATGATGACTTTCATTACTGTTTGCTTAAGCAACAAATCAAATATGCCACAAGCCATGAAATTAGAGACTTATTTGGAAATGAAACATAATCTAGATGGTAAAAGTGCAATAACTTTGAGTACTAGAATGTCCATATGATACTCGGTGTGGAATATTTAGTATGAAATGAAATGTGCTAGAAGGGGGTCTTGGGAGTTTAATGAGTTTCTCTGCCAGCAGGCGGGACCAGTTATTTGTTAATTTACCCAAATAAAGATCTGCGCAAAGCCAAATCCTGTGATATAAAGCAGGATATGAGCTTGCCATCAAAGAGGCTAAGAAGATGTTTGTTTTAATGCCACATCTATTCTTGGCAGTTTTGGAGTCTGTGGGACAAAGAAAAACTTGTCAAAGAAAGAAATATGGGAATATATTTGGAGCATGGGGGTAGGGGCGAGATTTAAGGTGGAGAAGTCAGTTTATAGGAATTTCAGGACAAAAGAGGTTTTGGAGTGTTCCTGAGGCTGCAAGTGAGGCAGGTTCTTTGGGGCTGATGGGAAGAGGGTGGGGGTGGGGGTGGAGTGGCCTGGAATTCACAGAACTAGACAGGGGGTGGGGTGGGGGGATGGGGGATGGGGAGGTGTCAGACCATGGGCTGTGTACATGGAGTTCAGTCCATATTTTTTCTTTTAATCATAATGTAATAACTTTTGCTGCCGGGTTTGCTGTATTCATTCATATTTTAAAACATTCTATTTGCCTAAGTTGCAAAAGAAAGCAGGAGATTTTATAAGTCGTTCTTGGGTTTGTGTTTAAACAACACCAAATGTGGTGGGTTACACTCCAGCAGACACAATACTGTGGTTTGGTCAGACCAAATTTTACCTTCAAACAGTTTTAAGTGTAACAATCTTTAGAATGGAGACAGTCTTCTCTCAAAGGGGCTCCTTCTTCCTGAAAGTCTAACTCAGAGATGTTTTGAGCTTGCTAACGTGATTTCCGCTGCTCTGAGTACCTCCACCTGCAGTGTAGTTGACACTGCCTCTCGGCAATATCCTAAAATGGGCATTTTGTGTCTCTGTCGAAAGTTATTTATACCAGGCAAAATGATCAGGATTTCATTGAAAAATGGAACATGCATTTGTATTAATGTCTGGAAAATCAACTTGCTCCTGAGTTTTAAAGGACTCTAGGAAGAATCAGTGAAACTTCTGCAATACCCCTTTACAATATATCCTGTTAAAGTCATTGGGCCCCTAACTTTTGAAAAGTTAATTGGGTCTCTTGTAATGAGTGACTGCACCCAGTCACATGTGGTTTGGGAATTTATTTACTAATTTCAAAATTGTTGTTGTTCAGATGATAACAGTGGGGCACTCAATTCAACTTTCTTTTATTGAGTGGGATTGTTCTAAATTCACTAGTTTTATGGCTCTTGTAATGAAAATTATTATTATTTAAAAAATTTTTTTTGTAATGAAAATTATTAAAAATGAGCACTGAGAGCCAACTTATTTTTAAAAACTAATCTATGTTGTTCAAATGTGTTTTTCATCTGTAGGTCTAGCCAATAGCTTCTAGGTAAATTTAAACCTGCTTTGAGCTCTTTGGGATAAATATAATAGCACTAAATCAGGTATTTGCCATGTACCAGAGGTGGGCCACTGAGTGCAATTTTGTTGGTCTAAGGAGTCACTCTTAATAACAAGGACACTGTCAGAAAAGGGATGGGGGAATGGCTTGATACCATGTGATTAAGGACAAGAGAAAAAAATATTTTGTGAATGCAGATGTGTATTTCATTTGCTTCCCCTCCTTTTCCTTTTTTTGTCCTCCAGTTTTGCATTTTTTCTCTTGTCCTCTTTTGCTTTAAAAATATATTTATTGCTTATTTTAAAGCTTAATAGGTGTCACATAGATATACATCTAACTTTACTTATGGACTAGCTTATTACCTCTTTGAATTATTCATCTATGAAGGAAAATTTCTTCCAAATGGGCCCATTACACAGATGTGTCAGTTATTCATGATATCTTAAGTGGCATCTTCCCCAGGAAGAGAGAGGAAGATACTAATTATCAGTACTAGCATATCCACATACTAAAACAGGAATTAAATCTTCTGCAAAAAGATGTGGAAGGAATCTTAAAAGTGGCTGCTGTATTGGATCCCATCATTAGAGAAAAATAATTTAAAAGGATTTCTTTTGCTTTAATCATCTTGTCTCTGAGATTTTTCTCTTATTTTAGGATATTCTCTATCTTAATGGTATTTGAATTCTCAGATTTTGGCTCACCACATTTTCGGGGAATGAAGAAGTGCAGAGAAAATGAAATAATTCTAATAAGCGCTACAAAATTGCTATGGGAGACATTATAAGAAGGTGATCTCATCTCTGGAAGATGAAGAACTTTCATGTGTCTCAGGTATTTGGGACCATATCTGAAGACCATCCCAGAGATCTAGACGACCGGGATATGAAATACTATCAGGGATAGGAGAACTTCATGTACACTTCTAGATGTAGACCCTGTATGACTTTGAGGGCAAGGGCCTAAGACTTAAAATACCCAAATTTACAAGTACACAGTCCCTAGAAGTGGTCAGCATTCAGACAGTTCTCTAAGGAAAAAGTCCATGATGGCATCAGCAAGGAGTCAGATCTCTTTAAAAAAACATGCCAAACCAAAAAAATCTTAAGTGAATCTCGATCCTGAGGGAAAAATGATATGTACGCAGAATTTTCCAAGGGAAACAAAGGTACAAAGAAACTCTGGTGGCTGAGTAATTCCCTTTGAAATAGCCATGTGAGAGAAACCTCTCGCTTCTGAAAACTTTGCAATTATAAAGCACAGGACCTCATTAGAAATATACTGTGTGTAAGACTGCTGTAGATATTCAATGTATAGAATTCCTACTCCTTAGATATCCATAGATACCAGAGAATTCTTATATGAGGGAAATCTTATAAATGTGATAAGTAAAAGCCTGCAGTAAAGCTCAGATACTGGAAATCATGCTAGTCGACCCGGGGAAGAAACCGTACGTCTGTGATGGATTGTGTTAAGAACTTCAAAATGCAATGATTCTTGTTTGCTAGTTAAAAATTTCGTTGCTTTACGACTTAGGGAAGGCTCTGAGATGTTAATCTGTCTGAAGAGAAGATAGATCCATCATGTGGAATTGGTGGACACGGGGGAGTTGTAGGTTGGCGGTGTCTACCGGAAAGAGTGCGGAGCGTGAGGGGGATGGTTCCACTCAGAGAATACCATACTTATGGAAGGAGATGCTTGTTGCCACAAACATGAAAACCATATAACTAACTTTATTTTGGTTCTATGGTCATCTTCAGATTATAATTTGACTTCTATGCACTTGCTAATTAAAAAAAGAAAAACTGCAGAAGACATTGGTAGATAGTCTTTTATTGCAATTTTACTTTTTACTGGATGCTACTACAGTAAGGAGTGTAGATCATATGGTTTCTTGAATTATATTAGTCTGAGCTTACTTGATGGGATGAGCACTGGGTGTTATTCTATATGTTGGCAAATTGAACACCAATAAAAAATAAATTTATAAAAATAAAATAAGATAAAATAGAATGAATAAATAAATAAAAATAAGTAAAATGAAGCTATGATTAAAGAAATGTTCAAAGATTAAGAATGGGCACTATCAGTTGAATCTCCTTTTCGTGTGAAGTAGTAATTCAAAATACACATTCTTTCTGTATTGGGTGTAATTAGAAATACTATGAAACTTTGGTTGTTTTACTGGGTGTTCAACACATTGAAGTAAATAATGCTACATTAAACAATCCCAAATGTGACTGATCAATTAAAATTAATTGCACATGATCAAATTATAGCATAAAAAACACTTCACTTCCTTTGCCCTCAAGTAGCTATATGCAAATAAGAATGCTTCCCCAGAATTATCCATAGTGATTTTGTATGCTGAGTATGGTTATGTTTTTTTACTTTTTTGTGGACTCGTGCTACTATTTCATTGTTCTTGAGTAAAATACACAAGTTGATATTAAAAAAAATATATTAGCTTGTGGTTTAATCTGTAGTTCAGACAGCTTTTGACGGTGGCATGATCAGTACACATGACATTATGAGCTAGAGCCAGGATTTTGATGATTACTCTATGAAACCTCATCTAGGGCTAATGACACATTTGTGCAAGGTGAAAAGTGTTGACCTTTGCTTTAACTAGACATGACCTTGCACCAGGGAAGATGACCTGGTGAGCGATAGATGGATTGGATCTTGCCTCCTACTTTCCCCTTGATTGGTGCCCTTACTCATTGAACAGCCCATGCAGCCATGCCAGTGGCCCTGATTACACTAAACTTCCTAGCAGTTAGCAGGCCTCATGACATTCTCCCTGGTTTCGCTCACATTTTCTCAAAGTACACTGTATGTATCTTTTGGATTTGTATTCAGCATCCTAAAATGATAAATAAAGGATGGGTATTTTCATTTTGGAAGTTTATTCACTTTACAATAGGGCATGAGATCATTTATTTAAATAATCTCTCCCATTATTTCATTTACAGAATGGTTTAAGAATGTGTGTATTAATTAAAGTATATTTTACTTTAAAAAAGTTTTTGTGTTAAGTCCTACAAAAGGTAATGTAGATGAGTTGCCTTTGCCACATCACCATCTTCCCTTACTAGAATGGCTGTGATATACGATGTCTACTCTTTTTTTTTTCCTTAGGTTTAGAAAGTTTTGAACACATATACATGCAAATATTTATGGCAGATTGTTCTGTTGCTCCTAATTGTTCATTTCCTTCTTACCCCTGAGAGGATAATGCATTTTTGTCCCATTGAGCTGAGGCTTGGTCACGTGACTTGCTTAAGCCAAGGATATGCCAAATCTGAGAAGTTCTTTCACTTCTGGGCCTTACACCAGAAAAGCATGTACAAGTTCAACTCTGCTCCTTCCATCTGGCTTCTGGATTGAGAAGACAAATTAAGCAGAACCCATAGACCCACAGCCTGCAACAGAGCTATAGCTAACCAATACTTCTCCTTTAAAGTGAGTGAGAAATAGCTGCTTGTCATTGTTAGTTCTCAGATGTGAGGGTTATTTGTTATCACAGCAAAAACTATCTACTACATGTTTTAATATTACTGCCATAACAACTATTTTTCCAACACTTACAGCAGTCATTGCTACTTTACACTTTTACAACACTGGAATTCATAAACTGTGATCAAATAGATGACCTCATTTGTGACTCACAACTTCATTAAGAGAAAGTGAGTAAGTTGAAACTAAGAGAAGTTCATGAATTTTTCCAAGGTCAAATTGCTAGAGGGGTATCTGGGTGGCTTAGTCAGTTAATCATCCGACTCTTGATTTCAGCTCAGTTTGTGATCTCAGGGTCCTGAGGTCAAGCCCTGAGTCAGGCTCCATGCTCAGCACAGAGTCTGTTTCTCCCTCTCCTTTCTCTCCTGCTCCTCCTCCTGCTCATGCTCTATCTCTAAAACTTAGAAAAAAAGTGCTAGTAAGTGGAAAGATAGGATTTGAACTTAGGTCTTATTACTTCAGGTTGTCATTTTTCTGGACCTTAGTTTAGTAATCTCTAACCCACTTTGCAGACTTCTTGAGGATTGCACACCATCCCAATTGTCCCAGACTCCAGGTCATGGTGACCCCATCTGCAGAGCTACTGCATATATGCTAGCATCCTACCTGGCATTTCAAAGGCTTCCCAACTGGCTCAAGGGAAAGATCAAAATCCTTAACACATTCTACACAATTCTGAGTTGTCTTCATGCTACACATCTTCCTCACCTCAAGTTCTTACTTAGACACTTCCTTGATTGCTCCCTGGCCTTCAGCCACATTGGCTTTATTTCAATGTGTAGGGAGAAGTCATGCTTCCTTCAACCATGTACTGTGCCTATTATTCTTTTCTGGCAAAATGTCACCTTCTCACCCTAAAATTCCACCATGTACACCTCTCCTTTACTCTCACAATCTTTCTATTCTTTCTTTAGGTCTGTGTTCTATAGTCAGTGACAAGGAAACCCCCTCAGACTCTGAAATTACATTTATGTCTGCTTCGGTTGTGATCAAGTGGTTCAATTTGTATAATGTCCAAGTTCTGTTCTTTCTCTTTTATTATTATTTTATAAGCATTTACTTGTTACTCACCATAGTACTTAGCACACTACCTGGTACGTACTAAATAGTCATCAAATAAGTTCCTAAATCACTGAATATGCAGATACAACATGAAATCCCAACCAAGCAGCAGTTGATGCCACTGAACTGACAAAAGTGGGATAGGAGAGTCTAAGCATTGATAAAGGCAAGGCTCTGTTGTATGGAGTTGGAGATAGTAGTGAGAGGAAAAGTGAGGAGGAAGAGGCCAACAGGTCATTTGTAGTCATGGTAACATCACCAGGTGAGAATCAGGGAGATAACAGAAAACATTCCTGCTGGATGTGTCTACACGAGGTTCACCAGTTTGAGGATGTGTATACTAACAGCTAGCTTACTTCCTTTTAGTGGCTCAAGTCATCAAAGTTTCTTTCCAGTTTTCACAAAGATTTTATTTTTTTATTTTTTTATTTTTATTTTTATTTTTTTTCACAAAGATTTTATTCCCAGACTTGAGTATTAGTGAAGCTTGGAGTTTTGTGTGTCTCCCAAACCCTATCACCTTAGTAGGCCTTTGCTTCCTGAGGTTTCTTTCTTTTCTGTAGGTTTCTTTCCTTTTTTCTTTTCTTTTCTTTTCTTTTCTTTTCTTTTCTTTTCTTTTTTCTTTTCTTTCCTTTCTTTTCTTTTCTTTTCTTCTTTCTTTTCTTTTCTTTTCTTTTCTCTTTTCTTTTCTTTTCTTTTCTTCTTTTCTTTTTTCTTTTTTTCTTTTCTTTTCTTTTCTTTTTTTTCTTTTATTTTCTTTCTTCCTTTCCTTTCCTTTCCTTTCCTTTCCTTTCCTTTCCTTTCCTTTCCTTTCCTTTCTTTTCTTTCCTTTCCCTTTCCTTTCCTTTCCTTTTTTTTTTCTTTTCCCTCTGCTTGAATAAACAGCACATTCTTAGGCCAAGTAGAACAGAGGATAAAGTATATCCTGTGAATCTAAGAATGGCATAAAAGCAGGCCTCGTTTTACTGCACGTACTCCCTTCTGGTATTATTGTTACTTAGGAGGACAACCTAGCTTAGTCATGCCTAGATATTCAGGTACCTTTTCCTTTTCCATCTTTTTATTTTTAACCCAGATCTCTTAAGGATTTTCACTCTTTTTCCCTGGGGCTGCTTCCTAATCCTATTTGTTTGAAGGTGATATAAAATTTCCACTTAAAATTAAAAACAAACATATAAAAAAAACTTCTTTCAGGTTTTCTGGTGAAGAGAGTTGTGTTTGGGGGGGTATTGGACTTACACCTTTTAAAATAATATGTTGGTTTATAATGATAAAAAAGGGAGAAATGGGATGTGAATTAAAAAAAAATGGAGCAATAGCTTGCCTATAAGACTCAGATGAGGTTCAAGAATTCAATTTGAAAAAGGTGAGGAAGTCATAAGTAATGATGTGGGTAGACAGCAACTGTCCATGGGCAGACCATTCAGAAAGGCCAGTCAGGGAATGGAAGACGCAAGGAAAGCTAAGACCTCATTACAAAGTTGCCTTGGAAGGCACTTGAATCCCAGTACATGTGTTTAAATCTCCCAACTCAGTTCTTGTGTTTTACTTGAGTACATTGAAACCATCCCCAATGCAGAGGTACCATTGCAATGATTCAGCTCAGAGACCCATGAGCTCCTCCATTATCCAAAGTATTCCCTACTCTTTTGGGAACTCAGGGACAGTTAAGAGTCTTTGTATTTTTCTATTAAAAATGACACACAAATGTTCTACTCTTCCATGACGTCTACAAAGGATTACATCTAGTTAACTGAGTGTAGTTTAGGAACAATCCTACTGCTGCCGCAGTGGGTGATGAACATGTCAAGTAATACAAAATAATAAGGTTAGCTAGAGTTAGCTATCACATGTCATTAATTCATTAAAGAAATTCTTGTTCTAAGTTTGAACCTGGACATGAACAAGATGAGATTCTGTGACACATTTTGTCACCAACTTGGAGATGTCCCTTATATGCCCTTCCTTTGCCTGGCTGTGTCTATCTTAGGACCTCCTGACAAAGGTCTAGCACATATATTCCAAAACTTAAAATTTTTGACCGGGTATTCTCAGTTTATTCGTCTACTATTTCTGATTGTCTGGTCTTTTCATGGTTCCTTTATATTTTTCTCCTCCAGTCTGCTCATCCATCCACATATAATCTACCCACCTTCATTGTTGGTTTCCTGAGAGATCAACAGATAACCAAAATCTGTATATACATTTGATGGAATATGGCTCTTGGAGGGGAAGAAAATCCTGACACATGCTAACATAAGGATGAACCTTGAGGACATTATGCTGATTGAAAGAAGCCAATCATTCATACTATATGAGTCCACTTATATGAGGTACTTAAAGTAGTCAGATACTTGTAATAGAGAGTAGAATGCTGGTTTCCAGGAGCTTCAGAGACCAGGAATGAAGAGTTACTGTTTAATGGGTAGAGTTTCAGTTTTGCAAGATGAAAGAGTTCTGGGATTAATGGTGGAGATGAAAGTACAACGATGTGAATGCATCTAATGCCACCTAACTGTATGCTTAAAAATGGTTAAGACAGTGAATTTTATATTATGTGTACTTTTTACTATTAAAAAATTTAGATTTCACCTCTAACATGTGAAGCTAATTATAGATTGCCTACTATGTGCCTTATGTTGAACTAGGTACTTCACATACATTATTCCTGATAAATGTCATTATTCTCATTTTCTAAGTGAGGAAACAGAAGTTCATAAGAGTTAAAATAAATTCATAAGGTTATGCAATTACGCGTAGAAATGAACTCTGAATCCAGGTCTGTGGAGTGTCTCCATTACCCTATACTTCTGCTACCCACGTGGAACTAACATACTTGTGTAGCTACACACACACGCACAAGCACTTCTATGTTTTCATCTTGGTATATAATATGTATTATTCCTTAGTTTAAATTAATTGTGTTACTCTAAGTACAAATGTTGAGGCTAACCACTTAATTAATATCACTAAGTTAATCCACATAATCACTTTATAGTACGTGGCATGGACTGATTCTCCTTGCTTCTGAGGGGGAAGAGCTGCCCGAACACAAACAGCTTTATTGGTTGCCTCAGGAAGCGGAGAATTAGACTGACTGCTTAGGCTTCAGGCTTTGCAGTTGCAACCTGGCATTTTAGTAATGGCAATTGAAAATTTAAGTTCCCAAAGGCTGAAGACCAAGTACACCATCTGAATTTTTTTCTGCCACATTATTTTGGGGAAAAAAAAGTGAATTATTTAAAAATGCATCTTGTGGAACTGCTAGATTTTCCTAAACCATATCCGTCTCTAAATGAACCGAATATGTATTTATCATGTAACAAGAACAGTCTGTCTGGTTATCGGCAGAAGCTGGGTCCCTGGCGAACAGAATGGCCTCAGCCTTGCTTGAGCATGTATTTCCTAAGTAGTGGGCACAGAGGCAGGGTAATTGGCTACCTTCTGGTCGTAAGTATAGGTATGTAAACTGTGGGCCTGAGGGGAACCTCCATTTTGGTTTGTAGCTTATTATTAGGTGAGGAAATTACTGGACACCTCCAGCTGCCATTAATCAGCCACAGAGTCAGACTGGAGCCAAGTGAGAAGCCTGTGGGTGGATTCTGCTCAGTGCTGTGGAAATACAAGAAGACAGAGACAAATGTTTTCCAGCCTAGCAGCACTAAACTCTGCCCTTTCACAGTCCTTAACATGCGTGTTCAAATTGATTTAGTCCATTTACCCCCTCAACCTAACCATCTATTTTCCCCGAAGACTGACAGTTTTATGTGTTGCTACCATGTTATTATGTGTTGCTGCTCTGCCGGTAGCTATAGTATTTCAGAAACATTTACTTCCAGACATAAAGGATGAGTGAGGAGGGGGGGTGTAAAGTGAGGGAGGTGAGCTTGCGTCATTTTAATTCCTTTTTTATGGGGTGCAAAACATGCCCATCATGGCACCGACTTTCTTTCTCCCTCTCTTTTCTTTATTCCTTTTCTGTGTCAATGATTTCCATGAAAAAGGCTTGAATAAAATTTCCCACTTGAGAAACACATCTGTCAGGTGATGTCAACGCCTGGCTTACTCCTCTTCCTGTTGGGTTGCAAACATGGCATTCTCTCATGGTCCTGGAATGCTGACATGGTCCGGTGGCAAAAGCCAAACACAGGTAGGGTCAAGCTGAAAAAATCCACAGGGGCCTTCTGTCCTCAGCTCAGTTTTGGAGGGAAAGGGAAGAATCGAGAAGCAATTTATTATCTCCGTTGCTATGTAAATTCAGAAAAGGGGGATGGTGAAGATAAAAAACAAGACGGCGAACAGCCCCTTGTCAGCTGCAGGGATGTCAGTCAAGACATTCATTCCAAGTGCTTGTCCAGTTGGAGATGTTTGCCTCAGGATAAGCAGGAATTCAGATCTGACCCTCACCCTCAACATTTTTGGAACTGGATGAAAGTGCCTTATCTGAACATGTAAGAATATTTCTGGCACTGAAGGCCAAAGACTAAAATTCAGAGTTAAAATAAATACTCAGAGAAGGAAAGGAAACAGTGAGGTTAAAGGTTTGATCAGATATGAGCCTCTAAGTTAACTGGCTTTTACCATACCCTTGTTTTATTCTATCCGGTTTTCATGTACTAATCTGCAACGGCGAGCAGAGACACTCTCTTTTTTACTCTTCCTGCTTTTGTGTTGAAGGGTAGCGGACAACAATTCCATTGATTTATGTAGACGAATATAAATAAAATAGGCAAAATTAAATAAGCCAGTTTAAAGAATGTAGCCAGATATGAGCATTTTCCAAAATTTCTTGCGCATCAGTATTTGCTTATATATAGTAGCCGATTCTATCAAATAGTCAGAATTATTGCCCAGTAATAGAAAAAGGTTTTAAGACAGTACCCTTAGAATGACTTTGCCATTTTATGATGAAATAGAATCTGGGGTAAGGATATTGAGTGAAATAGATGTAAGTTCACACACACACACACACACACACACACATACACACACACTTTTTTTTTAAGGAAAAAAATGTGATTACTTTAGCGTGGATTAAACTTGAGGATCCGGGTGTTAGTCACCTAGAGACTCTCCAGGTGGGTCCTCTCTGGGCTGCTGGAGGTCACAGGAAGGACTCTCTGAGTAGGTGTTGAGATGGCGTTGGTGGTAATCCTTACATCATAAGCATTTAGATGACAACCCCTGGTTTTCCCTGCAGTTCTTAAGGTTTGCATGGTTGACTGTTCCTAATGAGAGGTCACCTCAGTGACACATGGAGTTCCTCTCAAGCAGGGCACCCGTAGGCCCTTAAGGAATTGAAGCCTGTGGTTACTTGAACCAGACATTCAGTCTCCATTTGATGACTGCAGAATGATGGAGACAGCCTTCCTGACATCCACTGGCTTTTCCTTATGCTCGAGTATTGTTGTGGGTTTGGTGCTCGGAGCATTGATGCAGTACTTCTTTGTGAGGTCGCGGGTGGCCAAATGAATTACCTGGACTGCTTTCTGCAACAACTGCATTTTCTTTGATGGAATGCCATGCAAATACCACTTGATAACACAAATCTTCTTAGTATGAAATTCTGATAGATCACAAAACTTCACAAAAAAATCGCAGGAGAATTTTTTTTCTCCTGACAGTGATCTTTAAAAGCTATTTAAAATCTCTTTTTAAAGGGCATGGGGACATATGTACACAAGCCACTTAGTCATTGAATAAGTTACCTTTATCACTTTGGAAATGTGATGCAGAAGCTTTTAACACTATCAGGAAGGGGGAGAGTGTTCAGAATCCAAAATCATTCAGAATCCAAAATTGGGATATACATTGTAAAACATCAGATCGGGTCTATCTTTATGGGAATGAGAGAATCGACTGTCTAAAATCAAGAATGTTCCAGAAAAGGGACACCTGGATGGCTCAGGGGTAGAGCGTCTGCCTTCGGCTCAGGTCCTGATCCCGGGATCCGGGGTTGAGTCCTGCATCGGGCTCCTTCCTGGGAGTCTGCTTCTCCCTCTGCCTATGTCTCTGACTCTCTCTCTCTCTCTTTCTCTCTCTCATTCGGTGTTTCTCATGAATAAATAAATAAAATCTTTAAAAAAAAAGTTCCAGAAAATTAGTACAAGTGATTGCCACAGTAATAGCTTTAGTAATTAATATTTGGGTGCCTCTAGTCATATTTTATCTGTTTTAATCTTTCCCTAACAAAGTAAAATAAAAATGATTTAGTAAAAACATTCCTACTTGAATCAACCAAGGAAGTCTCTTGGGAGTCAGTGAAGAATTTAGAGAAAGCACTAAAACTGCTACTTTCTTCATCTTGCCAAAAAGTTAGCCATCTAGTACGATTGTCTGGTGCAGAAACTAAGCTTGAGAAAGATCAGCAATGTTATGAAAGGACGGTAATTAAAGACTTGGAAGTTTTCTTTATTGGTTTCATCTTTTAAATATGCACACCTCTTTTAACTAAACAAAACCTCTCATGGCTATTTTGTTTTTTTGAGTAAAATTAAGTGACAAATTGCTGATTCTACTCCTGAAACCAACACTACACTGTATGTTAACTAACTTGAATTTAAGTAAAAAAATTAAATAAATAAAAAATCAGTGTTTAAAGTTGTTAAAAAATGCAAGTTTTTGTATGCATTAAATCATGTTTTGTGTGTGTGTGGCTTTGTCATCAAGTATTCCTTCAGAAGACTTGAATCCATTAAATATGTTTGTGGGATGGTGGTAAGTGGCTATATGCTATCAAAGAAAGACTTGTGTTTCCTGGGGCAGAGTAATTTTCAATTAAATTTTATTCTTAATATAAATTACCATGGCATAAAACATTATCTCTTATATTCTTTCTAACATATTATATTTACTGAAATGGCCAGTGTTTTCCCTTTTCTTGTTTTCTATTTTCTCAAAGGACACTAATAAATATAGAAAGGGAACTGGTACTTTTTTTTTTAAGATTTTATTTATTTATTCATGAGAGACAGAGAGAGGCAAAGACATAGCCAGAGGGAGAAGCAGGCTCCCTGCGGGGAACCTGATGCAGGCTCCATCCGGGAATCCCTGGATCACGACCTGAGCCAATGGCAGATGTTCAACCACTGAGTCACCCAAGTGCAGGACCTACCACTTTTGACCAGAGGGAAATGGCCCTGACCTTCCTTTATTTTCAAGGACTTTGGAGAGCTAATTGTTATGGGCGGTGGGTGGTGTGCTATACGTTGAAGCCCTGAGGGGAGGGCCTTTTTGTTATAAAGCAGCAGGCCTAGTCTTGTTTATACCGAAGTACAGTAAAGAAAAGAAATAGGATCAAGATAAAGACGCCACTGAGAAAATATACGAAATCACTTGCGTAATGAATTCCTTTTCTTAAATACTTATGACTGAGTTATGTTTAGATTGCAAGAGGGAAGTGACTTTGGAAGGCTTTCAGTGCAGACACTCATTATCAGTTTTATCAAACAGCATCCTACATCGCATCAACATACTATAAGAAAACGGATTACTCTCCAGCATTCTAGCAAATACAACTCAAGTCAGTAAGCAGTGATTTATTTCCCTCTAGCCAGTTTGTAATCTTAAATCATACTATTCCACATCCTTCAAAATTGAATAAGGGTTAATTCAAGAGCTGACGGTCCATCTCACATTCTATTCAAACTATGGCTCATTTGGCTCTATAATTTAATTTTTATTTTTAATGAGAACTTACATGCTTGCCTTTCTATTCTGTTGACTTTCTTTTCATTGTTCCTTGACCCTCAATCATTTCAAAAAAAGTATAGTGGTAGCTTCTTCTGTAGCAGTTCCTGAGTGCCTTGAGGGACTCCTCTCATATTGCCGGAGGGTTGCTGAGAAGAAAGAGTTAGTAGGGAGGAGCCCTTTGGATATTTTTTGATTTGGGGTCTGGAATTTAAATCATGAACTTTTATGTCTGACCATATGAAATGCTAAAATATTTATCAATAATTTGGAATAGTTTCTTCACTCTAAACCATACTAAGAATGAAAACTTGAGAGTTTAGTGACAGCAGTTTAATACACACATATATAATTTATACATAATGATATATATGCAGTTATATATTATTATATATAATGAATACATTATGTACAAGTATATATGTATCATTTTACACTTTTTGCCTTGGTGTGTAAATGTATGATACAAGAAACAAAGTGAAGCAGATTTCCCTTGTGCTTAAGGATACCCTGTTGGATGTAGCTATAATTCAAAAACTATTTATGGAACAACAACCATATACTAGATGTTAGCAACAGAGAGGAAATAAGTTAGACAGATTTTTGTTCTTAAGGTTCTTACGGTATAATTTAAGAGACTGGAAAGTAAACAGAAAACTTACTGTATGACAAGGTAAACAGCAGAAGTGCTTAGTCCAGGCTGCTGCACACTACAGGTGCACACATCGCTCTAGAAGGCTAAAAACCTACAGAGAACTATTGAGAGAAAATTTGACCTACAAGTCCACATTTTGATTTGAGCTTCTCCTTGTGGATAATCATTAGATTTATACAATAACCTTCAAAGCCCATATTGTTGTTGTTGTTGTTGTTGTTTTTAGTTATGACCCTGACTAGATATAGTTTTTTTTCCTTTCAATCCTGACATTTTGTTATTCTGTATTAAGGAAATTTGGTCTAGCTGCCTGTTTTGTAAGAAGCACAAGGTTTAAAAAATAAACAATACTGTCCTTCTTCCCACTCCTACTTTTTATTGTTGTTGTTGTCTTTGGGAAAGTTCTTAGACCTTAATCCCATATATGTTAGAGGCAGTTTGAGAGATTTTGTGAATCAGTTAATAAATTATTACCTTGGCACTCAACCTTGTTGTAATGATCATTACATAAATTAATGCTTCCAAAATTGCTGAGTTTTAGTTAAGCCTAGGTCACAATAATGTGAATTATGACATGTTTTATCTTTTATTTTAGTTATCAAAACCATACTGGATTAGCCTGCAGGAAATCTGGTCAATTTTCATGATAAATTGACCTGGCTATATAATGCATAATTCAGTTGCACAGCTGTATAGTCTAGTGTGTTCTCTGAGGCATGTAGCTTTACTTGTAGATTTGCATCAAGAAAGTCTACTCCAGTAAGTTTGATTTATATCTCAGAAACATATAAATATGTGCATATTAATTTTTAACACAAAACCAACTTAAATACTTTATTATAAACATTGAATATATTTTTCCTGAAGTTCACATGCCAGGTTTTGAAAAACCACAGGAATCTCTGTGGAAGTTTTTTTCACAATATTCTTGTGACAAATCTCTTGTTTAGAAAAATCTCACTTTTTTTTCTGTTCATACTCCCCCCCAAAATGCTCCTTAGTGGATATTTAAATTAGGTGCTGAATTTTGTATGATGAAGAGGCTGAATGGCATAGTAGCTAAGACTATGAGTATTGAAATCATAGGCTGTAAGTATTCCTTTTCTGTTTTCATAATTGCTAAATGCCATAATATGACCAAAACCAATATATACAAATGGTTTTCTTTCATGCTCATCTGTGATTAAGATAAAGACAACAGAGGAATGTAGAAATCATTCTAGAATGGGTCCAATCCCCTGCTGAAGGTACCATCCGGGGTAACTTAGAAACAGAATATGTCTATTAATAAGGACAAAAGATTAATGTGAGTCTTACAGGTACTGAGGCCACCTGAGTTCAGGGACAATGGGTAAATAACGTGCCTATGAAGCTCTGTGGAAGCTGGTGACAGAACTGATGGTGACAGCTAAGTAGGTGTGCTAAGGGGGAGTTTCACGAACCTAATTAAAATGCACCTCTTAGCCATGAACCCAGGTCATTCTCTGAACTGGAAAAGCCCTGCATCGATATAGTTCCAACATGGAGAATATCTGTTCCACAGTCACTGAAATAAAACTTCTTCCTCAAGCTTCAGCAATGTGTCGTTCTTAAGGTTTTAGAGGAGAGGCAAAAGAGTGTTTCCAGATGTTTGAAAAATATCCTTTTAGGCAGAATGCTCAGCAAATGAGTTTTTACTTTGGTTGTACTTACCTTTGAGGAAGTTCAGAGATTTCAAACTTAAATAGAGGATGTGAAGTCCACCTTGAATTCAATTTCAGGTGAGTATTAGGTTCTTTTTAATTTCCTTTTTTTATGAGTGGCATAGAAATACCCTCCTTAACCACCTGGTATATGTCAGGGACAGTGTTGGACACGGTGAGCAAGTTATTCACTAAATATCCCCAATTTCTTGGTTTCTACTTTATTTTTATTATTCATGACACTTGTCAGTATTTAGAATTACCAGAAATAATTAATGGAGATGATGAAATTAATGTTACACTTTTATTCCTCATTAGAATATGAGAATGATTATTTGACAGAGAGACACTATGTAAATTATTTTTTTTGTTTTTTAAAAGACATTATGTAAATTCAATAGCAACTATGTTTTAAAGATTTTACAGAGATGTTTATTTACTATTATATAAGCATTTTTGTGAATGGGAGCAAGTTAAAGTTACTGGGTAAATACAAAGAAAAAATTACATAAAATGCTGCTGAACTATTTTATGCATCTAAGCAATATTACAGACGACTGAAACCCAAATTTTCATGTGCCAAATATCCCTTAAGAGTTATGATACTATTAAAACATTGTCTGTGAACCATATAACTCAATTTCACCAATACTTCAAAATTTTCAGATGGCATTATTTTATAAAATTAATGATTGCTATATTTTTCTAGTATAATTGTATAACATAGATAATTTACTAAAAATTAATAACTTTTAGTAACTTCTTTTGGTATATATTTTCTCTATTTCTCCCAATACTCTGAGACTGAAGAAACAGCAGAAGATTACTGCCTATTTATGCAGAAAATCTAAACTGGAAAATCAATAGCACAGCTGGAAAGGCTAATGAATTTAGCATTTAAAAATGCTTATAGAGGTTCAAAATCTATCCCTGGGTCCCGGAGGTGGCTCTTTTTGATATAATCAACCCAAATGTGAAAACTTCGGAACCACTTAAACATCCACTGGTGAAATACGTTTGTCTATGCTAAAACTTTCACAATTTTTTTTCTAGTGATTGTCTTTCATCACTCATTATTTGCTTCTGAAAATGTTCATTTCTTATACTCTCTTTCAAAAGACAAGTTGCTAATTGACCAGCAAGGTAGCTGGCCCTGGTTAAAGCTCTGTTATTGAATTCCTATAGTGGGAGTGAAAACAGAAATAGTGATGGATACCCATGTTATGCCTACAATTAACAGAGTAAACATCTTAATAGGCATAGAAGACACAAACAGATGTTCTAATTGCATGTCTGTGAGAAACTGATGTTTACTGGTTCCACTCTGGCTTGGCCTTTGAGACCTCAGGAAGTTTCTCTCCCAGTGGGGATTTCAGTGATTTATTGATTTCAGTACAATGAATATTTCAGAAACTAGCAGGATTTTTAAGAGGTTAAATACATCCTTACAAAGGTTAGCATTAATTCATGCTTGAAGGGAATGCTTAACTCTGCTTTAAACCAGGGTAAGGATGGTCACATTTGCCAAATTCCTGCCTAAGTGGGGAGGAACATGGACAGGGTAACTGAATTTCTACTAATAGAGAATGTAGAAATAAAACATTAGCACAGATTTTTTCCCCCTAAACTGAACAAAAATGAGAGATGTATGAATAATAGCAAACTCCTAAAAATTCTTGGTTGAAATGCTGATTAGTCTTGATCAAAACCATAGAGATATATTTTAGACTTGCATTTGAGACACTTAGAACTAAATAATGTAATAAGTTCAGAAACTTGAAAGGTTTTAAATGCTTAAGAAATGCTTAATTTACCAGCCACTTTCTATATTGAACTTACAAATTTATTCTGATGTAATTGTTTGGCCAGTGTCTACTAGAAAGAGTCTAAACGGTAATTGATGGGTACTGTGTCTTCCTCTGCTTTCTTTCTTCTTCGTCACATTCATAGATATTGATAAGCTGGTATGTCCTCATTGGTGTTAATGATGATACTCATTATTTATCCAGAATACTTATCCAGAATTTACTTCATGCCAGGTACTGTGTTAATGGTTTAAACAAATTATCTCATTAAAAGAATGGCATTACATCAGATGAATAAGTATGAAACATTGACAGACTGTTATTTTGTAATAAATGAAAACAATATTTTATCTTCTTAGCTTCCCTTTTAAGTTATGTTCAATTACTAGTTACTTGACATAGGATCTGGCTAAACTTTTTCTTCTTTAGATTAAAAAAATAGCAGATAAGAATTTTGTGATGGAACAGGCCTCCTGCTTGAATATTTTATGGCTGTCGACCAGCACTGGCCATATATATATATATATATGTGGCCATTTGGCACCTGAAGCATGGCTGGCCTGAATCAAAGACTTGGGATGCAGAAAAGAATTTAAAATATTATCTTAATATTTTTATATTGATTACATGTGCAAAAAAATAATACTTTGGACATACTGGTTAAATAAAACATAACTAAAATGAATTTCACCTGCTTCTTTTTACTTATGGCTACTAGAAAGTTTCAATTTTAATAACTGGAATTACTTCCCTTGTGAGCACCATACTGTTTCTCAAATCTAGGAATTGGATTGGATATTGCCAACTTCTTTCTTAGTTCCACATTAATTTTTGCATGATACTTGCTTTACATCACAGTGACCACAGATAACCCAGTTTCACAAAGATAGGCCATTGTCTTAAAATATAGTGTGATCTAACATTGAAACAGGAAAAAACGTTGATCTAACAGTTCTCCTGGTGTCTAACCCATGTCAAACAGTGCTATAATTTCCTCAAACATTTAAAATATCCAGTAGCACCTTTATGTGTTAAGTGAGGTTCCCTGGTATGCTTTGGCACACAGTTTGGGAACCATGAACATTTACTATTAAAAATGAAAAATTTTATTTTGTATATATTTCATAAGTAAGTAGAATTATAAATTCTACCATGGAATCAGAATATATAATCTAATTTACTTTTATGCTCATTCATTTATCCATTGGTTTAGTCATTCAAATTTTATGTAAAATATACAAAACATAGAGGGCTACATGCTGGTGACACAGCAGTGAGAACACAGGCAAAATTCCAGTCTTGTGGAGTTTACATTCTATTAAATAGAAACAAACATATTTCAAAATACCAAGTAAACAAACAAGGCAATTGCAGATTGTGATAGGTACTAAGGAAGAAGTGATGCCACAGAGTGTTTCTGGGATGAGAGTGGGTGATGATTGGCCAGATGAAGTGACCAGAGAAGATGTCTTGAGGTGATCTCTGAGCAGATACCTAACCTGGGGAGTGGCTAAATCTGAAAAGGGTGTTCTGGAAGAAGCAACAGTAAAGACTTTGTGAGTGGAAATAACTTGGGGCATTTGAACAGCAGAAGGGAGACATTGTGGTTGAGGAAGGGAGAGGCTGATGTGACAAGGTGGAGGGGTTGCCAGGAGCTGTATCATGGAAGGCTTTCAGCGCTGCAATTGTTAGTTTAAGCCTGGCTGAAGCAACCGAGCACAATGCTTTGCATATAATGGATGCCAAGGAAATGTTTGTTGAACTCATGTAGATAGGCAAGTAATGGGTGCCAAAAATAGATATGGGGTCCAGTTTAAAAAAATAAGACTAAAAACTTGGAAGACAAATACCTTTGTCTCATCATTCAGGCCTAGCATATGCCTAAATCAGGTTTTTTTGGCCTGTACTACTAAAAAGTCAGAATTCTTTTTCTAGTTCTAAGCTATTCCTGCTTTGAGGCTGGCCTTTCTTGTCTACCACTAACTACCTCCCTCTTTGAACTTCAGTTTCTACTCCAGGCGTAAATTAAAGTTATCATTCCTGGCAATCCAAGCAGTATGCCGCTTCTGGTTTCCAGGTTCTACTGAATTAAAATGTTTCCCTTTTTATAACTCCTTCCTGCTCCTCTTTCTAAGTTTCTTTTTGATTGATTTGATCTTTTATTCTTCCAGAAATAGACTTGTTTTATTCCAGGAAGGATAGATGACCAGTAATTTATTTCCTCATTTGGGATCAATCCCGGTTATACTACATACATGAAACGGTGGGTTTGGAAAGCTTCATCTGGGGACCAGCAAGGACTAAAATCCTGTTGTTTGGGGAATTATCTTGATTCGGTGGTAGCCCCTAAGTTCAGCCCCAGACAGATCATTTCAGAGCTCATGAAATGAAGGTAGACTAAATGAAGGTGTTTGAATCACGAAGTTTATTAAATAAATTTCAAGTATATAGCAACAGCAAAGGAAAGGGGACTGAATAGATTGACATGATTATGATAGGAAGCAAGCAGATGGAAGGCCCATACCACCCAAGTCCTGGGTTACACCATGTTCACATGCTCTGGCCTTCCCTGCTAATAGTGTGGTTACGAGAACCAGGTGTAAGAGCCTCCCTAAGATGTTCATGCTCTAATCCCCGGAAACTGTGAATATGTTGTGTTGCTTGGCAAAAGAGATTTTGCAGATGTGATTGTGTCAAGGGCCTTGAGGTGGGGAGATTATTCTGGATTATCTAGATGAACCTAATCTAATCACACGCACGCTTTAATATTGGAGAACATTTCCTGGCTACAGTCAGGGGCAGATGTCAGGATGAAGTTAGGGACAGAAAGATGTGATATTTGTTGCTGACTCTGAAGATGAAGAGAGGAACCACTAGCTAGAGAATGCAAGTGCCCTGAAAAAGCTAGAAAAGGCATGCAAATGGATTCTCTTCTGGAGCCTTCAGAAACGAATGCAGCCACTCGGACACCTTGATTTTTCCCCAGTGAAATTCATGCCAGACTTCTAGCCCACAGTACTGTAAAATAATAAATTTGTGTTGTTTTAAGCCACTAAATTTGTGGCAATTTGTTACGGCTATTGGAAACCAATACAGGAAGTGAAGCAAAGGGGCCAGGCCGGTGAAAATTGCCATAAACCAATGCCCACTTTTCTACCAGAGACATGCAAGATGAAGGGTGCTGGCTGGTACCTGACCCCAGTTGTATGTCACTGAGCAGCTATAGCTTTTATTTGCTTTCTGCAACCAGGGAACAACTGGGGAATGAATTTGTGGCTGTAGCCAAGGTATCATAGCTGTCAATTTAAGGTGGCATGAGCCATGACTTATGAATACTTAAGGTTTTCTTGATTTGTCCATCCCTTTCTATCTAAAAATAGAACTCATTTGTTTCATTGTTTTTATCTATTTTAAACACCATATATTCTATTTATTCAATCCACCTTTAATTTGCTTTACTGACTGACTTACAGACATTTCTTACCAATTTTGTCCATTCCACCTCTTCCTGACTTTTATAGCTGAATTGAATACTTCGAAACAATGCTGCAAACACATATTAAGAAACCCACAAAATTCAGTCCTCCACAGGTGTGAGTGAGTTCAATGTATTTAGTTTTGTCCATATTGTTGAATATAGTCAAGAATGACTTGCTGCTTTGATGAGTCTCACTTTTGTCTCACATTTCCAGTGGACCTGAGGTGATTGTCTTAGAGAATCAGGCTAAACAATCTTCAAATAGATATGCAGATTTTTCCAGTTGAGAATTTGTAAATTCTCTGTTTACAGTCTGAAAGTGAAGTAAACTATTCAGTTATACCAATACATTGGTGAGGGCTTTGAGTACAAGGACAAATTACATCTGTAAATATTTGTTATGTATCTAATGTACACTTGAGGGATCATGTATTATGGCAATTGTAAGAGAAGTAAAAGCAATTTAAAAACTTTACGTGATTTTGTCTCAAGTTTTAAATATTAAAAGAACAACAAACAAACAACATACTATGTTTTCAAAGTAATTGCAGATCAAGGAGGTTATTGTCTTCTTAACTAGTTGAGAAAAATATGGCTTTTGATAAAATTTTGAATTCAAAATTAGAGACTAGACTACTTTGTGTTCTCACAAACAAAGTGATTGGGTTTGTCTTCACTTTTCTTCACTTTAAAGTTGTTTATGGTGCTTGGAGATGGTCTGAAAGATGAAGTTTTTCCCGAAATGGAAAATCAGCTATGGAAGGACCCAAAGTGTTCATTGATAGATGAATACATAAAGAAGATGTACACACATACACATATACATACCACGGAATGTTACTCAGCAAGAATGAGATCTTGCCATTTTCAACAACATGGGTGGATTTAGAGGGCTAAGTGAAATAAGTCAGAGAAATTTTTAGGTTAAGTGAAATAACTCAGAAAAAGACAAATACCATAGGACTTTTCTTATATGTGGAATCTAAAAAGCAAAACAAATGAACAAACAAACAAAAAAGCAGAAACAGATCCCTGAATACAAGAGAATAAAGTGGTGGTTGCCAGAGGTGTTGGGGAAAGTGGACTGGGGAAAATGAGGGAAAGGGGAGTGGGAGACAAAGGCTTGCAGTTATTAAATGAATAAGTCATAGGGATGAAAGGTACAGCAAAGGGAATATGGCAATGGTATTATAATAGCATTTATGGTGACAAAGGGTAGCTACACTTGTGCTCAGTATAGCATAACATATAGAGTTGTTGAATCACTATGTTGTATGCTTGAAACTGATGTAACATTGTATGTTAGCTATACTTCAGGGTTTTTTTTAAACTTCAGTTTTTTAAAAAAGAAAATTAGGGTTCTTTTGAATCAAAATATTTGTGGTAATACAAGTGAAACCAGGTTTCTTGTTTTAGTAATCATTGACTAGTGGGAGTACAACCTATTTCTGAAGGATAGGAATCACATTGTGCTCGTTGAATTTAGTTTATTAAGTCCATATTTGCATTTAGAAGTTATTTTTCTTCTCAATTTGTATGTGAAGAATGAGAAGGCTTTATTACTACTTACCTACCTCAACAAGGTTTTATATCCCGATACAGAAGTTAACAGAATATTAGGCTCTCTCTAATTATATAGGAATTATTAAATATGCCATTTTTTTCCCTAAAAGTCTGTCTCTACCAAGTAGTTTTCTTAAGGAATTGATCAATGGTTGTAAAAATTCAGTTAAACTATTCAAGTTCATAGTAAGAAAGCACTTTTTAAACAAATGTAATAATAATTGAACTGGATAAGTATTAATTTGATTCAGATTTACTAGGATCAGCCAAGTGACCACTACTTGCTAGTCTGTTACAATGAGGCTTAGCATTGAATTTTCAGTTCATGTTGTCACCAGGTTGTTATTTTCTCAGAGATCAGTTCTTGGAGAATTAAATAAAGCCCATTTTAGTAATTAGCCCATGAAGGTGTTAAAATTGTCTTATAGTCCATTAGTTACACTTTGATGTTGCCAGCATCTATTAAATAAATCAAGATTTAAGCAGCAGCGGGGAAAGATTATTGTAGTGGAAACTGTATTGCTACTGGGAATTACAAAAGATGATGAAAAGTCATAATAAGCTTATTTAATAATGGTAATAACATAAAATCTGAAAATTACTTAAAAATGCCATTTAAGAACTTTTTGTTAAGAAATGGTATAGGAAATAAGAAAGAAGAGTTTGAATTTTAACTCATGCACATGCAGATGCAGTGTGCATAATGTGTACAGCCCCACTCCAAATAAACAACACCCAGAATCAAATCCAGGGCAGATATCTCTACATCACTATTATGTAACTATAAATAGTTAGAGACTATTTATAATTTTTTGTTTTTTGAACATGAGAGCCTTAGTGTTAAGGGTCAAATTTAGAATTCTAAAATCCAGAATTTACAGCTAGCTCTTTCATTTAAAGAAAATCAGAATGCTTTATCTTGCCTAGAGCAACTGTTGCTCAAACTGGTTTGAGGGAAACTCCACATAAGGAACCCCACATGTGGTTCTTACCTTGGGAAGACTGAGGACAATCGCCAGCAGTTTGCATGGTTCCCTCCTCTCACCTTAGTTTGGAACAATGTGGGGGCAGTGGGAGCCAGTTGGAGTTCTAGATGTAGAGAATGGGAAAAGAGAAGAACAATCCCAGAGCTTCCGTACTCTGCTGTCCCTTGCATCTGTTCCATGTGTCTAGTCCATGTTGAATGGACCAATTCAGTAATATCTCAAATCATCTCCTGATTCCTACTCTTTCTAACACCCACAACACCAAACTCTTCACTCTTCCTGAGTGAAACTTCAAGATTCTTTTTCTCCTGTTCCAAAAATTATCTTCAATGACTCTTTACATTATACTGAATTAAATGATTAAATTGACATCAGCATTTAAGGCTTCTGTAATAAGATTCTGCCCGCCCCCCCCCCCCCATTTTCAGTCATCATGCCCTTGATGTGTGCTCTAAAGTCTTTTAGGCATGTGAAGAGAGTGAGTTGGTAGAGAAATCATTAACAACATAATGCATTAGAATTACCACTAAAGTAGCACAGATGTGGGGTTATGTGAAAATGAATTTCCATCTAAGGTTTTAGTGAATTTGTATATGGCATTATTAGTATCAATTCAATGATGTGCTATCTCAATTTACCAGTTGTGCTTGCACTACACATGAAATATGATGTCCTCTATTTTAACTGTCCATTATGTCTATTATTAGCCTTATGGGAAATCTCCTAGGAGATTCATAGTAATAGCAAAGCAGATAATTCTGGACTCCTGTTTCTTCCTCATAGGTTGAGTAAATCTTATGGTGTCTTTAAAATGCAAGGATCTGACACTATCTTGACTCTGTAGAGACAACTGGAATCTACTGTCTGCAGAGAAGAGATGATTGGTCAGAACTACACCTGAAACAGTTATTTCTGAAGGAGCTACCAAATATCTATATGGGTTCCTATCTGGCCTGACAAAAAGGCAACTTTTAGAATTTAAAATCTTTATGTTCTAATATTGCCACTCTATGCTATGCAGCCTTGAGCAAGCTTGAATCTCAGTTTCCATCTTTGAAAGAATAAAATAAAAACCAGGGTTAAAGACATATTTAAGTAAAAATATTTGGATAAAAAAGAACTTTGTCAATATCTATTTTTTTTGAGAACTAGCATAAGTCACGTGAGTGAAATGAAAAGTAGCATGCAGTGAAGGAATTTGTATTTTGGCATCTATGAGGACAGATGTTGACGATTCAGCCCCCACTGAAAAAAAAAAAACTATAAAAAGATACTTTATGTAGATTCACAAATGCCTTGTAATCATTTAATTCTAGTTCAACATTTTCCTAGTTGGGGGGCAGCAGCATGGAAAATTTAGAAGCAGCCAAGGGTTAAGAATGGAGATGATAAAAATAGATGTTTCTGCTTTGAAACTACAAATATTATTTCTCTCACTCTGAAAATAGGTCAAAATAGCTTTTAAATATAATCTGTCTTATGGGGATTGCCTGCTAAATAATGCTTTAATGCAAATATTTAGACTTTTATAAAAATAAATGACAAAAGACAAGGCTCTGTTTTGAAGTATCCATTAGATATTTAGACATATTACTTTCTAAGTTTTTTTAAATTCACTGATCTTTCAGTAAAAATGTAAGTATTTATTTAGCATCTGCTAGGTATTTTCTTATGATGCCAGATGCTGTGAAGGATAATACCTCTGAATCCTTATTCAGACATATCCAGATATAATATAGTAAAAATGGCTTCTAAGCCCTAGTTCCCCAGAAAAGAAAATCTGTGGTGAAACTCGTGTGCTAATGTTTTCTTGGGGGAATATAATTCCGAGGGAAGTAAAGAGAGAAAAATGGTTGTTGAGTCGGAGAAGGAAGGAAAGTAAAGCAAATGTCATGTTACTATGCTGCTCAGAGCTTCACAAGAAAAAAACTGCATAAACAAGGAAGCTCTGGAGAAGCAATATGGGGTGTTGTGCACCAGAATAGTTGTGGAAGAAGGTGAAACTGAAAGAATTTATTTGCCAGCTCTTCTTTCCTTTCCCCACCCACCCTCTCCTTTCTCTTGAATTTCTTGCACTTCCAGGTTCTGTTCTCTTGCCGTCCAATACAGCTCCCTAATCAGTCAGGGTCACCATAAGCCCCACTGGGTAGGAGTTAGGTTCTGGTGATTGTTTGATTCCAACTGCCCGGGTGCACAGGAGGCCATGCTACTGGAAGATGAAATGATGTTGAGACAAGGTGTCCAGGCTTTCAACGTGGGGAAGCCGGGCAAGTGGCAGAGGCAAGAGGTGCAGATGAGAGTGGTCCAGTCTGGGGAGGTGTGGAAACTGGCCCCTAATGCAAATAGTAGTTACAATTGGACTATCCATTTAAGAAAGTGCCTTAACATGAGATGAGCTTTGGGTGTTATACTATATGCTGGCAAATTGAATTTAAATAATAAGTATTCAGAGAATCAAGAGATCACTGGCTATTTTGGAATTGTTTTTGGACCTTTCTTTTAAGGAAGAGAAGGAAACAAACATCAAAAGTATGCCTGTACTATGCCAAGACTAATTTTTTTTTTAAGAAAATGGGAATAAACATCTTATGCACAAACTTTGTCATGGAGAATAAGACATATTCAAAAAGAAACTAAGAAACTTGGAAGAGTGAAAGGTCATATATTCAGAATGCTAAAATGGATTTAATCACATTTAAATAAAAATTTGTACAAATGGTTAGCCAGATTTATGTCTTATATTTCATGGTCTGGTGTCAAAGAAAAAAATCCTCTTTTGTTACTTTGATGATCACTCTTATGACACAACAGAGAAAAAATATAAAATCAACCAAAAATAAATTCCTAGTTTTCAAGCATGATGGTGGATAGAAATAGCTAGCCTTTATTAAGATTTCTAATGTATTTATATACTTCTCTACCTCATGGAAAACATTTTGGTTACTTTCTTATTGTTCTAAAAGGATAGAAAAGCATCGATATTTTTTGTTGTTGTTGTTTTTTAACTGTGAGTTCAAAGAATTGTGTAAGGGGACATTTGGAGAAAAAGATCCAGAGACCCAGTCAACATTATAAGTAGGTAATTGATTAAAAATAATCCTACATTATGAAAGTAAGAGAAATGGTAAGGTTTGTCTTTGTTTTAGACTTACTTTTTTCTTCACAGAAAATTTAGTTTTCTATCCTTTTTGAGACAGCGCCTCTCTAAGGGTAGTGTATTGTTTAACGATGAAATATGCAACCGAATCTGTATAAAAAGCATTTTATGTCAATAAATAGAATATTCATTCTTTAAAGAAAACTTTTAAAACTAGTTGGTAATGCTGAAAGGAGTAGAAAAGTTGAGATTTTTCTTAGTTCTGTTTCTAGTTAAGTGGCCTTGTAGGTTGAGGCAAGGCTGGGGTGAGTGTGGAGCATGTTTGGCAGCCTGAAGTCCTCCATCTGGGTTAATAGCATAATTCTCTCTCTGTAGTGAGTTTTGGGTAACAATTATTGATCTAATTATCTGTGGTTTCTGCTTCTCAGGGAATTATGCTTTTCTTGGACTTCTTATAAATCCTCTGTTGGATATCTTCACCAAATTGGAAACCAAAGTTCAAGGGATCTTCACCACTTTTCTGTCTCTATAATATTCACGTGAGCCACACACTGAAGGGAAGAGGAGGTTGACACAGGCCCCTTGGAGTGACAAATTAGAGTTTTGGAACTTCATGTTTTTTGTAACAGACCTTCCTTACGATTGTGGTGCATTCCTTTCAATCCTTCCTAATGGAGTATAAGTGTTGTAAAAATCAAAGAAACTCTTGAAGATCGTGTAGCATAATCTTTGCCAGTTCTGAACATAGTAAAGCTAAATGCCTTTGAAATTTCCAACACATAAAATGAAGTCTGTATGTAATCCCTATACTACTGAAGCAGGCTGCTTGTTGAATAGTCTTTCACAGGATTTGTCTCATTTTGTAATGTGACTGGAGCCATTGTCAGCCAATCATCCTTCTTTCTCTGCTAGGTCCTTCTTTATTATTATTATTATTAATTATTATTATTGTTATTATTATTTTTAGATTTTATTTATTTATTCATGAGAGAGAGAGGGAGAGAGAGGCAGAGACACAGGCAGAGGGAGTAGCAGGCTCCATGCAGGGAGCCCGACATGGGACTCGATCCTGGGTCTCCAGGATCACTCCCCAGGCTGAAGGCAGCGCTAAACGGCTAAGCCATTGGGGATGCCCTGCTAGGTCCTTCTAACATTGTTGTAACTTAGGTTCTCAGTCACTAGCACAGGTAGCTCTAGAGTCAATAGAACTCATGAAATATTAATGTGGCAAGCTTTACCCCAGTTTGGATAAGTAAGATATTTCACAATCTCCAAAAACTCATTAACATTACTAATATTTGTTTCTTAAGACAAAAATACTCAGTATTATTCACTTTCACCACACATGTAATCCCCACAAGCATGGACATCGGATATCCAATTCATTACTGTCAACATTTGTTGAACATTTTATTGGACCCAATGTTTGGCTCAGGCATATAAAGATAATCAAGTTAAAACAAAAAAGAGACAGAAAATCTATAGAAAACAAAAAAGAACCAAAATATGATAAAGGACAACCATTTTTAAAAAAAATTTTTAAGATTTATTTATTTATTTTAGAGACAGAGAGAGAGAGAGCACAAACCAGGGAAGGGGCAAAGGAAGAGGGGGGGAATGTCCAGCAAACTCCCTGCCAACACAGAGCCTAATGCAGGGCTGTATTATTTCATGACCCTGAGATCATGGCCTGAACCAAAAATCAAGAGTCAGATCTTAATTGACTGAGCCACCTAGGCGCCCCAAGCACAACCATCTTTTAATGTCAGGACAAAGACGTCTAGTCACATCATTAGACCTTGAGGGCATTACAATATTTTAGCACAATCATTTCTGAGCCTGGAATAGTAAGAAAACTTAATCTTTAAGCCTATTCTGCTTAAGAGGGCATAGAACACAAATATAGACATATGAAAAAATCCACCAAGTTGTATATGAAAGATCTATGTACTTTTTTTGCATGTAAATTTTAATTCAATTAAAAAAAAGAAGGATAAAAATGTGTATTGCACTACACTTAGCATCATTAAAAAAATGTCAGATTCCCCGGATAATCCATCACCTATTCACCCACTGATCCAGACTATTTGTTGTCTGTGGGTTCTATATTGCTCAGGCTTTCAACATTCCAATGTATAATCTGCATTAGTATAATATTCTTCTTCGCTTAATTCATCATTGCTTTTGGTGAATAACTTAGCTTCTTAAGCATTACCATTGAGCACCTACTCATTTGCCTAATGTTTTTAAGTGTGTACAACATAATTCTCATACTATATTAGTATCACATTCTTCAGTCTCATGCAAGAGACAGTGTTATAATTATAAAAAGTTCACATTTTATCATGCTTTGGGGATTTTCTAGAACAGTAAACTAGGCCAGAGCAATTTTCTGACAGTGGTCACAGATCTAGAACAAATATTCTGGTTCTCTGAAGCCTCGGCAACCCCCCAGAACCCAACTCTGGGCTTGTCAGTTTCTGTTTTGAACATTATGAAACATCCTCCCAGACAATAGGTAGACAAATTGCTTTTGTGGTCGGAAAGCCTGCACTTAGATAGAAGGCAGGCTGAGAATGTGAATTTATACAGTTTGGAGAAGGCATAGAGATAATGTCAACTTTAATTCCTGTTTTTTTCCAAACACAGAGAATAGGCCAAAGGTCATGAGTGGAAATTAAAGAAAAATGGAAAACAGATGTTAGGAAGCTCACTATAGGAATGGAAACACAAGATGCACTGAATATTATTAACGAATAAAAAAAAAAGACCACTGCTTTAAAAAAAATAAGAACCCCAGAAAGTGAGATCTTATGAAAATTCAATTTTCATAATGATATATTTAAAAGAGATAGACTGCTGAATATCTTACTAAAATGATTTAATTCCATATGGTCTCATATCTAGAGGCACACTTTGGGAGCAAAAGAAGATCTTAAAATCACCCATTATAAAGCCCATCTAAAAAGATGATGCTTGAGAAACAGTTTCTTCTCAACAACTGAAAATGTAGGCGCTTCCCCTGCCTAGCATCAAATGTTAACAAAGAAAGTTTTTCTTTTCTTCCAATTGACAGTGGTTGTTCTTTTTCAAAATATATTTGTTCTTAAATTATCTTTCCATTAGGAAGCTTGAGTAAGTTTCCTTGACATTAATAAGAGCTGTGCAGATTTACTGTGGTGGGAAGTAAGCACCTGGGCAGAAATTCAGTTTAGATGCTAAAGTACATCAAAATGACTCTCAGATGGATGGCTTACATTTTTTTTTTTAATTTAAAGAGGATCTATGCATTTTGGCATGTTTTGACTTTTATATGTTATATTCAGCTAAAATAAAGGGAGATATTGCAAGATAAACAAAAATACATAAATATATGTATGATGTCTTGAAATCTATAAACACACACACAATGAACATCTAGAGTCTGTCTTCAAGCTTTTTCCTTTCTTTCTTTTAGAAATTCAGTTAAGATTTGTAAAAATGAGAAAGAGGTATTGTAACATGATTAAAAGCAATTCCCCAAATTTAAAAGACCACAAAAAATTATGAGAAATTATTTAAAATACATATTTCTCAGTCTATCTTTTGATCCCAAAGCCCCCACTGATGATTTTCTTATGTGTCTATGTATTTGTTTAGGTTAGTATTAACTAGTTGACTAAACATTGACATAGAGGAGTTGGTATGCATCTGCAGTAGATATGTAATTAAGAGGATGTAATTAAGGATCATTGCTAGATGCATTTACATTAGAGATGTAATTATGAAGAAAGAAGAGTCCGTGTGGTAGCCAAGGCATGAATGCCAAAGTGAACTTAGAAACCCAGAAACTGAAATGAATTCTTTTGCAGGGGGAATGTCCACAGTCATCTTGATCCTGTATTGTAAGGGCATGACAGCAGTGGAATAAGAGCCTGAGAGTCACCATGTCCAGACGCCTTGGCCTCTACCAAATTATCTTCCCATGTCCTCTCTTGCTCTCATCCTATCCTGCCAAACAAAACCCATGGCATGCTTTTTTTATGTGCAATTTTATTTTCTTATAAGTAGACACATTAACATGATGGGTTTAACGATAGTTCATCTTATTTATGAACCTTTGGTTAAATGTTAATAGCCTGAAGTCAAGTATCAAACACAAGAATTTAGAGTTAAAGACCTTGAAAGCTGTGCTTACTGACTACACAACAGGATCCTGATCCAGCTAGGCCTGTTTCTTCAGCTGTTTCAGTATTAGCAACAGTGAACACTTACCATGCTTATTAAATGGCAGGCAGAGTTCTAAGCACTTTCAATTATCTTAACTCATTTAATGTTTGTGATAATCACATGACGTAGCTATTAATATTATCATTTCCATTTTAAATTTGAGAAACCTTAAGCACAGAGAGGTTAAGTAATTTTCCCAAGGTCACACAGCTAATGGTGGCAGAACTGGGTATAACTGTGGAATCTGTGCTCTTAACCACCATACCACCATCTGTGCCTTTCCACTGCTGGATAAATAACTTTATGATCATCTTTTATTGTTACAAGGAGTCAAAATTATTGAATTGGAAGTGTGCTGAGCTGTTCGTGTTGTATAGATGGTGATGGAGAGTTTTCCCCGGCTCTATAAGCCTGTCTAAGTGTTGAATATACAGCTGTACCATGCCACATATCATTAGGGACACTAATCTAATCTAATATCACCATGTAAATTCATTGTCATCCTGTCTGCAGTGTGAATAACTCCTAGCCTCAGCATTAGCAAGATAAACTGATTCTTAATAAAACCAGACAAAATTAAGTTTGAAGACTAATTAAAAAGAAGGAAGCTGATCTCATGCCCATTAAATTTCTAGTTTGGTCTGTTTGGAAAACATCCAAAGGGTTAATATATGTGGTTCACTAAGAGTAATGAAAATTCAGGACTGGTGGGAAATTAGATAAGGTGAAAAGAAAAGAGACACAAAATGCAAAATAAAAAAGACTTTACAGAAATCACTCCTCTTCCCTCACATTGCACGGTCTTCATATATAGGAAAAGGAAAAGGTTAACCTTAGACCATCCTGCCCTGCGTATCAGTTATCTTTATTATTAAGACACAACAATTTTATTTCATAATAATTTTCTTCCGGCCAACCAGCTGTGGTTACTCAAGGCAGATTAACTAGAACCTGATGGATTTCAGCCCCTGTTCAGCAATGCCAGCCAAATACTATAATTACACAGGATGCAGGCTGAGATAATGTCGACCTTGTACTTAGAGATAGTCCTAGATAAGTCGAATTGTCAGATTTGCAGGTCAGGCTTTTCAATCACTGGTGCTGTATCTGTGAAGAGAAAAAGACAGGGAGGGAAGGAAGGAAGGAAGGAAGGAAGGAAGGAAGGAAGGAAGGAGAGGAGAAATAAAAATCTCATCATTTTAGCTGTTCTGAAAGAAGGCATCTAGTAGATTAAGATTTCAAGAGAGAGAAGTAGATTCATCATTGTAGATATTAAAGAGTTGTACGGAGGACGTGCCTGTGCTGAAGCAAATATAATCTCTGTCTTTCCTGAGCCCATATATTCCGGATATGGTGTGTGAGAGCCTCTCCATTCAGCAGTTTGTATGGCGCACTGCTGATGTTATGAAATTTACATTAAGTTGGAAAAACAGTCCTTGTCATACTTTATCCTTCTGGAGGAAATGGATTTTCTTAATAAGAGTACTGCTTTATTTCCCCTATGAATTCAGATAGGGAACACATTCCTGAATGGCATTCTACCAAATAGAGAGGCTGCAAGGGAATGGCTTATTATTCTAAAAATTGTAATGACCCAGAAGCAAAATATTTTTGGTCTTTATATTATAGACATAAATTCTTAAATTCAGACATCCAGTGCCAAGACCTCTGAGATATGACTGTTGGAAATCAACCAAAGATGAGGGATCCAGAGGGTATTTAATAATGGTTAATGAATAAATCCCTAAATCATTTGGTTACTATTAACTAGCTCACAATGTCTCACCTCTAGATCCTTGTGACTATATTAAACTATATAAAAGTTCCTTGCTTTAATAAACTTAAGCTCAATGTGAAAAAAATATATATCTCAAATATATTTATTTTATATATCAAACGTTGTGCCATACTTTGCTTTTAGTTTAATGCTTTCTGCATATGCAAATATCTGTACCTTTGCCCATGGACATTCTTTTTCCAAGGATATCTTTGTTCCCACCCATTTTCTGCTAGTGAACACCTATTTATCTTTCAAAGCTTGTACCAGAACTCCACTCCATTTTTGGTATTTTCATTACCATGTCCCTTTTCTTTTCTTCCAGTAATTAATTCTTCCTTCACTTTTGGGTTCACAGTATAATATTTCTGTCTCTATTCTCCTGTATATCACTTATCATCATCATCATCATCATCATCATCATCATCATCATCATCATCATTAGTTAATAGGCCATTTCTCTAGCTAGACCTCTTTAATGACACACAGTCTTCTTTGTAAAGATCGTTAGGACAAAAGAACCAGAAGCATGAGAGGCATTCAATAAATGTTTGTTGAATGCATGGGTGCATGAGTAAACAGGAAAACAAGTCATTCTAAAGAAAGAGGTTAGTCTTTGGGATTGAGCAAGATTGTTTTCTAACACATGGAGCCAATTGTAGAGTAGGAAGCAACTGAAAAATATTGCTCTTGCAAGTATATTGGAACTGATCTATTCTTCCTTTTCTCTTCATAAACAAGAGGAAAATTCCTCTTAGCTTTCCAGAAGAATTTGTAAATGATCCACTTCTAGCTTCTTTCCACCTCCTCACTCACTGCCCTCCATTGATTATTGAAAATAGAGAAGAAACAAAGCCGAGTTGGCTCCACGTTGTCTGGGTCCTCCCAATATTTCTGCTGCTCTGCTGTCTACTCCCTGGCAGTCCAACAGGGGAAGCTTGCATCTTTGTCTGGGGGTAGGGGGTATTTTTAATGCAGGGGTTATTTATTATGTCTGCAGAAGAATGTGGCTTAGGAGCTAACAAAGTTTATCTTTATTGGTAAAAAAAGGTGCTATTTGACCTTCCATTTATCTGACTCATATGTCCATCTTTCCTAAGTACCCTAAATCAGTTAAGTATTTATTGCTTTCCTCCCAAATAACTCCACTACAATGTCTCTAGTTATGCATTCCCAGAATACTGTGGGATATAATATTTCAGTGAACTCTCATTATCAACACTGAACTTATTTTAGAATTAGCAGTTTAAATACAAAGTTAAGGCAGATATATCAAATAGTCTTATTTCCTCAAAAGATTATTTCAAAATTATTCAAAGCCTGTCTCTTTTTTTTCTCACAGAATAACATCAGATTTGTGGAGGTTTAAAGCTCATCCAAAACAATTATTAAATATAGCCCACATTCTATTTGATCAAGCCATATTGTTTCAGCCTGAATCTAGTAAAGGAAAGCTCATTAACCCTTGGGTCTTCCTGTTTGTTTATTGGATAACTCCAAGAATTAAAGAGTGCATTATTTTATTAAACAAAAATTTGCTTCTTTGTAAATTTTACTAGTACTACTCTGTGGTGGAATGAAAGCAAATCCATATATATTTCTTTCATGATAAATGTTTAGATTTTTAATGTATGTCTTTGGAATCAGAGACCATATGTCTTTTATCTGTTATACTTCCTTTCTGCTTAATATTAATAAAACAAACATCTTTTGAGCACCAGGCACTGTGCCTGGTTTTGGACATAGACAAATGAATAAGACGTGGTTCCTTTCCCCCGTGAAGGAAACATGTACATGTAAAGAAATGCTTACAAGCCGTTGTGTAAATTTCTGTAATGAAAACATGTACAACATGCAGAAGAACTCAAGAAAGAGGATATAGAAGACTGCACAGGAGAGGGCCGTAGGAGAAAGGATATTTGTGTGAATCTTAAAAGATAACTTTCGAAGTAGGAAAAGAAGGGAAGAATTTTCCAGTTAGCAGCATCAGCATGAGCAAAACTGCAAAGGTAAGAAAGATCATAGCACATGTAGTGAGTATAAGTGTTCAAAGCGGCTGAAGCATGGTTGAATGTGTGGAGAGTGGTAGGTGAGCCTAGAAGTAAAAGTGTACATAGTATGAATGCTTCTTATATTCTGCTAAAGATATGGATGTTGATCTTATAGATGAAGGAATGCCACTGTAAGATTTTGAATAGGAATGTGGCTATATAATTTTAGTAGGATCACATAAGCTGTTGTATACTGAAAATGGGATGAAATTAAAAACAATAAAGCTATTTAGGTGGTTTTTGCTTGTTCCACTTTTAAGTTTTTCAGTGCCCAGCTGACTGCTGAATTAAAGTCAACGGGAGTGGAGATATAGAGAAAACTGTGAATATGAAGGATATTTAGCCTGTGAAATAAATAGAATTTTGTGGCTGGATGAAGACGGGGTGAGAGAGGGAAGATACTTAGGAAATAAGTCTACCTTGGAACAGATTTGGTTACTTTGGGGTATTCAAGTAAAAAACATGCAGAATACAACATATATTATAGCGATGAATCTTGAGAGAGTGTTCTGAGATTGATAACATTATAGGATTGGTATTCTTTAACAGATGGGTAGTACATGAACCATGGGAATGTACTGTGCAAGGAAATATCATGATCAAGATGGAAGGGAACATTACCATGTAAGCTACTGTCAATAAAGTAGACTTAGAAGGATTGCTCAGAGAGATGACAGGTAAACCAAGAGCAAATAGTACTACAGAAGTCAAGACAGCAGAGATTTTTCTGGAAGTGCAAAATATTCATCATTGTCAGAGGTTACAGAAAGGTCATGTTAAACAAGGGCTGATAAACTTCTGGTGGATTTCTTGATTAAGCCATCATTGATGACCTTTATTCAAGAGGGATCTGAATGAGTTGAAATGTAAAAAAGCAGGGATGCTGTATTACAGATAGCGGCATGGCTAATGGTATGTAAAAGGCTATATAACAATATATAAATATCTGAACTTCTTTAGGGTCCTCTATTTGTCTATCTAATTTATTGGTCTGCCTCATCATCGTTTGAAAAAAATGTTAGGCTGAACAGATTTTAATACAAGACTTCATATTAAGATGGGGATATTTGAATCATGTACCTACAATAGAGTTTATTCTGTGGATCTGTTTTCAACATCTTCTTTCATTGCTTCTATGGAACTAAGTGAGAGTGGCCACTGTCCTGGTCATAATGGAGTTGGTGCGGTCCACCTTGCTCACTAAGCATGGAAAGTCTGAAGGTCATAATCCACTCCATTCTGCTCTATGGTTTGCCAGAGAAGCAATCACTGGCCTCTTACCTGGATGGTCTCCAAAAGGTGAGCCACAGAACTATCTACCTTTCCTGAATATAAAAATTATAACATAAAGTTTCTAACTGACTAAAATTCTTGTTGGAAAGATATAGGTAGAACTTAAAAAAATATGATACCATCTAAGAAGTTTAAAATACCAGTGTTGCAAAATTATACAATTTTAAAAGTCAGAAATCAAAAAAAAAATTAAAAGAATAAGTAAGTAATATTTGCTCTGTGCCTTTTGGAATTATTTGGAAGATTCTTTTAATGACTAATTAAATTAATTGTGTTTGAGATAAGTACTGATTTTTTTCAAGTTGCTAAGTAATGCTCAATCTTCCAAGTTTATTTTGTGTATTGTTAGTTGAAGTGGGGAGCCAAGTAAATTTCTAGGAAATTGGTTTTTAAAAAGTACCCCATGTTAATTATCTTTTCACTGTGCAGACTGATTTTCCAGAAAACAGTGTACTATGCGGGATGTTTTGCTGGCTATTGTACAAACCAATTGCAGCCATCTTTAGAGGCTAAGAGAGATTGGCCAGAAGTTATATTTAATTTCACTGCAGTTCAACTTGCACTTATTTTCAGCCCGATTTGGTAGGAATTGGCTAGAGCTATTTCAATGCAAATGATCCTTATTTTTCTTTTCTGACCCTATGATCTCTTCTTGAAAATAAATCTCTTCAATGACAGGCTTATATAGATTTGGCCTCAAATATTTTCCTCATTGCCTTGGTCTTCAATTGGAAGCCTGTCTGAATGGCCCTGGGGAATAACAAGCTTCTAGAAGTGTTATAAGATCACTCTTTTTTGGAAATGTATTCTGGTGTCCATAGTTTTGATTTCCTATTAACCAGTTAATTTGCCATTAAGTTAGGTGTGTGTTATATGTAGTTACTCTTTTATGTTGTAGAATATTGCCAAGATGGGACTTGCTTCAACAGGAGAAATGTTCCTTTCTCAATTATGGAAACAACATCTGTGGGTAAGCTGTTGGGGGTGAGCAGTATGGCACCGTGTAGTGTTGGAGGCAGAGGCTTCTTTGGTGGGTCCTGCTGCTCCACCACCTTTGGCATTGTACCTCATGTTTCCAGGGGGCCATTCCTGAAGCTGCTCTTGTCAGCCTTCCAGCCAGCAAGGGGAGGCTGCAGAAAGGCAGCACCCACCACTGTCACCCCAAGGTCATTTTCAGGAAATTGAGCACAAGGGTTTCATTTATGTTCTATTCGCTAAAAACTTGATCACAGGCCCACACACACCTAGCTGCAATGGGGTCTGGGAAATGTAGTCTTTATTCCAGATGACCACATAACCCCGCAAAACTCAGAGGGTTCTAAACTAAGGGAAAGGAGGGGACCCTGGATCCTGCAGAACAACTAGTAGTCCCTGCCGCAACTTTCTTCTTCCTTCGAGGTCTCCCCTCCCTCCGTTAAACTCAGTTCATGATCTTCCTACTTCACTAAAGCTTTTTGGATATTAGCCATCCCTTTTCTTCAGCTGTTAGAAAAATGACCTCTATGCTTTTGTTTTTATATGTTTATATTTCTGTTCATGATGTTTTTCTCATCTACTAAGTGGTATTCCTTAAGGACAAGGGTCTCATGTATCCCAAGCCCAGTGCACAGTTATTCACCCTGAAGGAATTCAATAAAACCATGACTAGAGGTCAGAGGTCCAGAAATTAGAGATACAAGTAAATATTAGGTAGTACTCTTCTTGCCAGATGAAAGTTTTTTAGAAATATTGTAAAATCTATCATGTATTCCTGGAAAGCTGTTGTGTTCCACTGAACGACTCCTGTGTGAATCACTGAGGAGATCTCTTCTGGTCAGAAGCACTGTGATTTTCCACCCACCAGGAGATCAGAACAGGTCCTGGAAGGGCAGAGCTGAGGGTCATGTCCTTGGATAAAAACAGGGAGAGTGTTTGGAAATATCTACTCACCATTGCAACACTGGATCATCACCTTTATGATTGGATGGAGAGTTCTCCATTCTCTCAGTGCAGTGGGGGCAGATATGAGAAAGAAAATGAATGTAAGTTGGTAAATCTAACTTATACATTAAGTCAACTGATGAATGACGGAATTGTGCATCTAAAGATAAGGAAATAGCGAAATAGAAATCATTTTTCTGGTCTTATAACTTTCTTTACTGGTAAGCCATTCGTATTTATAAAGAGCTTGAAACTCCTACACTTTAAAATGTTTCCTCGTACATATATTTTTAGCAACATTTATTGACTGAGTTTTTCTAAATTAAGCTATGACTGTTTTATATGAATTAAAAGCCCATGTTCATGGTAAACATTTTAATAATGACCATTAATCAGTGCTGCGAGGTAAAATACAGGACACACAGGTAAATTTGGAATAGATTAACAATGAATTTTTTTTAGTTTATGTATATTTTAAGCAATATTTGGGGCCTATTTATACTAAATAAAAATTTTTGTTTCTGAATTTCAAATTCAACTGGGTTTCCTGTATTTTTATTTGTTAGATCTGACAACTCTCTACTTAATGATTCAGGTCTTTGTCTATACCACTTTGTCATAGGACTTTGCTGCTCCTCTCTCGAAACCTAGAACCTCTTTCTTCACTGTGTTGAATTGGGTTTGCCTCATGACTTGCTTTGATCAATGGAATGTGGCAGAAGAAACATTGGCCAAGTTGTAGAACTTAGGTCTAGGATAGTGTGTGGCTTCTTCTGTGAGAATAAGCAATTGTCCCAGGACCATTTATTGGAAGTTTTCTTATTCACTTCTGATTATTTCTCTGTCAAATAACATTTTTAAAAAATAAATGGTTAGGTCTGTTTCTGGGTTTTGGGTGTAGTGCCATTATTTTAGCAATACTACATCATCTCAAATGGTATAGGTTTGTCATAAGATTCAATATCTAATAGATTTGATACCTCCCTGAGTCCTAGATAAGAGGGACTCTGCCCCAAGCCCCACACTTTAGAGGACCCACAACTCAAACATAAGGATATTTTATTTTGTTTTCATTTTGGTGTCCATAATGTGTGTGTGTGTGTGTGTGTGTGTGTGTGTGTGTGTGTGTGAAGACGGACTAATCAATTGAGCAAAAGAGAATTATGAGAGGGATTGTGAGCCAAACAAGCCCCCAAGAAAGATAAGGGGCTGAAATCCATGTGTATATGTGTGGGAAAGAGAAAATCTGCTTTGTCTTGAAAACTAAAGAACAAGTATTTTTTTTATTTGTTTTTTTTGGGTGGGTTTTGTTTTGTTTTTGGTTAAAGTTGACCGCTCTACATCACTCAAAATAGTATTCATGCAGACAGGGTTCCCCAATTAACTGTACTTATTCTTTCCCTTTCGCTTGGGGAGTAGTTTTGAGATGCATTGGAACTACCTGGAAAGGCTCAAGTGGGACTTGAGAAAGGAATTTGCTACATTGTGAGACAGAGTAAAACTCTATGGTCCCCCAAGTTTGACCTTTGGAATCTCGTTCTCAAACGTAGGATTTATTTCAACCAGGTATGGTAAGACCAGAAACATGGCAATGGTTGCTATCTTTTCTCAGTTTTATACTCACAGACCCCTAGAAATGGGAGGTGTATGTCATGTCACATGGGGAAAGTCAGTCAGTAGGCACAGGAGCAGGGGTGAAAGCATGGGCAGAAGCCTTAATTGTGGTTTTCATGGGTGGCCATGGGCAAGGGAGGATAAGCAGGCTAAACAGGTTTAGGATTGGCTGTTTTGAATGATCTCAACAGGCTCTGAGGAGTAGGGATTTCCCTAGTTGCCTGGTACCCGGGCCCAAATTGATGTTAGGGTAGAGACAGAGTGGCTCAACCTGTAAAATTTTGATAAAGAAGGTGTAGTCGGGTATGAACTCTGGATTGGTCAGTTTGTACATAAAAGCCACATCTCAAAGGAGTCACTTGCCATTTCCAGGAATTAGCTATCTCTGGGAGATGCAATTTTGTCAGATTCAGCAAGGACCCAAATTTCAAAGCATTATAAATCCATATATCATTTTTTCCTCTCAATACAATCTGACTCTTACAGATGAAAGGCATATCTTTTATAATTTTTGCACTTAAAATGAACTCCAAAAGATTATTTTGGGAGTATAAACTGAGCAAATACTTGATTTGTCTTGGCTGAGTTTTGCCCTTTCCATGAACCATCTTTCAACCTGAGTGGGTAAAGAACTTTAAGAATAATTATTAATAAAAATATAATTGATAATTCAAAAATGTACCATTCCAAACAAAGTAATTTTAAACTGTCATTAAAATAACAGCTATGGGATACCTGGGTGGCTCAGTCAACTAACGTCTGACTCTTGATTTTGGTTCAGGTCATGATCTCAGGGTCGTGAGACTGAGCCCCATGTTGGGCTCTGAGCTCATGCAAGAGTCTGCTTGAGGAATCTTTCTGTCCATCTTTCCGCCCTACCCCCATCCTGCTCAGGCTCTCTCTCTCAAAATAAATCAATAAAACTCTTTAAAAAACAAAGCAAACTAACAGCTAATGACAAATTATTCATTGCTAATTCATGCCTTTATTTTTTGCTACTAAAGTGCAAGTTAATATGCACAAAGATAGAACTCATGCAAAAAAACCACAGCAAATTGAATATGATGCTGACAGCATGTTTAATATAGCACAAATAATTTTGTGTTTTGCATGTTTATAATCTCACATGACTCTAGGGGACTTATTGTTGGGAAATATTCCTATAGATAAGGTAATTCAAAAGAAATTATTAAGAGTTATCATCAGATTCAGTTTTTAGAACAAAATCCAACTGCAGGAGCCCACAAACTACACCAAATGGGCTAAATCTGGCATGCCATCTGTCTTTGAAAATAAAGTCTTATTGGGGGGATCCCTGGGTGGCCCAGCGGTTTAGTGCCTGCCTTTGGCCCAGGGCGCGATCCTGGAGACCCAGGATCAAGTCCCGTGTCGGGTGCCTGCCATGCAGCCTGCTTCTCCCTCTGCCTCTCTCTCTGCCTCTCTCTGTGTCTCTGCCTCTCTCTCTCTCTCTATGTCTATCATGATAAATAAATAAATCTTAAAAAAAAGTCTTATTGGAACATAGGCATTCCTATTAATTTATATATTGTGTATCTCAGTTTTGTACTCTGTCAGCAGAATTGAGTAGTTGAGACAGCGCTATGGCCTGTAAAACCTAACATTACTCTAGCGCTTTACAGAAAAATTTGCTGACCGCTGCCTTAGAAATGGAAGAGAATATATTCACATGAAAATGAACAAAACAGTAAGATGGCAACTGTCTGAACTAAGAAAGTAGCAGTGGAACAATCAGCTAATGTGTAATTTTCAGAACTTGATGACTAATTGGAAAGATAGTGAAGTCAAGGAAGGAACCCCAAATGAGCCTGATGTTACTACTCTAGAGTAGTAAAGTGATAGAGTAGAATGTGATGCCATTAACTGAACTAGGAAGCATATGATAAGCAGGAAGCAGATGAATGTGTGTGCATGTGTGGGTGTATCGTAAAATAAGGGGTGGGGGAGATATATAAGAATACAATTGGAAAAAGGAAGACTGGGGGCAGTTTGGACTTTGAATAACTATAAGGTAAGACAAAGGCATATTTTGGAGATACCATGGGTTTGTTCTAGACTACTGCAATCAAGTATTACAATAGAGTAAAATAACTTTTCTTGCTCTCCTAACAAATCTGAGTTATGTTTACACTATATTATAGTCCATTAAGAATACAATGACATTATGTCTAAAAAATGTACATAACTTTATTAAAAATACCTTATTGCTAAAAACAAGAGTGCTAACCATCATCTGAACTTTCCATGAGTCATCATCTTTCTGCTGGTGGAGGATTTTGCCTTAATGTTAGTGGCTCCTGACTGATCAGGGTGGTGGTGGCTGAAAGGTTGGGTAGCTGGGGCAATTTCTTAAAATAAAGCAACAATGAAGTTTGCCACATTGATTAACCCTTCCTTTCTTGAGTGATTTCTCCATACAAGGTGATTCTGTTTAATAGCCTTTTACCCACAGTAGAACTTTTTTTCAAATTTGAAGTCAATCCTCTCAAGCCCTGCTTTTTTAGCTGCTTTATCAACTATTCTAAATCTTTTTTTGCATGTGTATGTGTGTGTCATTTCAACAATTTTCACAACATCTTCACCAGGAGTAGATTCCATCTCAAAAAACTACTTTCTTTGCTCATGCCTAAGAAGCAACTCCTGGGCAGCCCAGGTGGCTCAGCGGTTTAGTGCTGCCTTCAGCCCAGGGCATGATCCTGGAGACCCGGGATCAAGTCCCACATCAGGCTCCCTGCAGGGAGCCTGCTTCTTCCTCTGCCTGTGTCTCTGCCTCTCTCTCTCTCTCTGTGTCCTGTTTCTCCCTCTGCCTGTGTCTCTGCCTCTCTCTCTCTCTCTGTCTCTTGTGAATAAATAAATAAAATCTTAAAAAAAAAAAAGCAACTCCTATTCTGTTCAAGTTTTGTCATGAGATTGCAGCAAGTCAGTCACATCATTAGGCTCTACATCATATCTAGTTCTCTTGCTGTTTCCATGGCATCTGCAGTTACTTCCTCCACTGAGGTCTTGAACCCCTCAAAGTCACCCAGCAGGGTGGAATCAACTTCTTCCAAACTTCTGTAATGTTGATATTTTGACCTCTTCCCACGAATCATGAATGTTCTTAATGATATCTAAGATGATGAATCCTTTTCAGAAGTTTTTCCTTTTAGTTTGCCTAGATCCATCGGAAGAATCCCTATCTGTGCCGGCTATTACATTATGAAATGTATTTCTTAAACAATAGGACTTGAAAGTCAAAATGACTCATTGACCTATGGGCTGTAAAATGGATGTTGTGTTAGCAGGCATGAAAATAGCAAAAAGAAAGATTCCTTTAAAATATTACTGCTCATTAACAATACACTTGGTCACTTTAGAGCTCTGTTGTCCATCTCCATCAGAGCTCTAAGGTGACCAAGTGCATTGTTAATGAGGAGTAATATTTTAAAGGAATCTTTTTTTTTTTTTTTCCCCTAAGAAGTAGGTCTCAACAGTAGGCTTAAAATAGTAAACTGTGTTGTAAACAGATGTGTCGTCATCCCGGCTTTGTTATTCCATGAATAGAGCACATGCAGAGTAGATTTAGCATAATTTTTCAGAGTCCTAGGCTTTTCAGATAAATAAATGAACACCGCTTCAAATTAAAGTCACCAGCTGCATTAGCCTCTGACAAAAAAGTCAGCCTGTCCTTTGAGGCTTTGAAACCAGGCATTGACTTCTCTCCAGCTAGGCAAGTCCTAGATGTATCTTTCAATAGAAAGAAAGCTGTCTTGTGTGAATTGAAAAATCTGTTGTTTAGTGTAGCCATTTTCATTAACAATCTTAGCCTGGTCTTCTGAATAACCTGCTGTATCTCCTCCATCAGGATTTTCTGCTTCCTCTTGTACTTTTTCTGTTATGGAGGCAGCTTCTTTCATTAAAGCTCATGAACCAACCGTGGCTAGCTTTAAGCTTTTCTTCTGTAGCCTCCTTACCTCTCTCAGCCTTCACAGAATTGAAGAGATTGGGGCTTTGCTCTGGGTTAGGCTTTGGTTTAAGGGAATATTATGGCTGGTTTGATCTTCTATCCAGACCACTAAAATTTCTGCATAGCAGCAAGAAGGCTATATTTTGCTTTCTTATCATTCATATGTTCCTTAGAATAACACTTTTAATTTCCTTCAAGAACTTTTCCTTTGCACTCACAACTTGGCTAACTGGCACGAGAGGCCTAGCTTTAGGCCTGTCTCAGCTTTCAATATGACTTGTTCACTAGCTTGTGATTTAAGGAGAGACACATGCAACACTTCCTTTTGCTGAACACCTAGAGGCCATTGTAGGGTTATTAATTGGCCTAATTTCAGTATTGTTGTATCTCAGGGAATAGGGAAGCCTGAGGAAAGAGACAGATGGGGAAAAGGCTGGCTGGTGGAGGAGTCAGAACAAACACAACATTGTTGATTAAGTTTGCTGTCTTACACGGGCATGGTTTGTGGTGCTCCAAAACAAAGACAGTAATAACATCAAAAGATCACTGATCACAGATCACAGTATCAAATATAACAACAATGAAAAAGTTTGAAATATTGTGAGAACTACTAAAATGTGACACAGAGACACAAAGTGAGCCAATTGTTAGGAAAATGGAGTCAATGGACTTCTTTCAAACAGGGTTGCCACAAACCTTCAGTTTAAAAAAAAAAAAACGCATCATCTACAAAGAACAATGAAGCAAAGCACGAATAATACAAGATATGCCTATGCAGAGTCTTTGGGAAGAAGAATCTTGAAGATCTAGAGTTCAGGGAAACTAGAATATAGGTATATTTTAAGAACACAGAAAAAAATGAATCTGTCCAGGCAGGACTAAGAAGACTGGTGAGAAAGGAAGGTTAAAATTAGAAGGCTGGGAAACAATACATTAAACTTTTTTCTCTACATTGGGTACAGAAAGAAGCAGTAAGGAGGCTCAGAGAGAGGAAACATGCTTCCCCAGGACTGGTTTGCCTTCTATTCCTTCTGTAGCAAATCAAAACACTGTGTATTTCAAATTTATCTCAGTGCATGGTTTTAGTAAGTATCTCTTCAATAATTGTCAACAAATGAATGAATGCTCAGCTTAAAAACCTTTTCTTTTCTAGTTAATTAATACTCAGTCCCAAATAATCTCTCCCTTTCTACTTACCTCCGGTAATGTTGTAGTCAGCTTTTTAATAACATAAGGGTAGGCGTTTTTAATTTTGTAATTTATAAAATGCCTTGTGTAGTGCCATGTACATAACTGATGTTTAATAAAGGGATAAATAAAATGCTAACCCAGAAAGTCTTTTCACCTCGTTACCCCAAAATTTCAATATCTTAAAAATGGACAATAGCTTTGAGAAAACAGCATTTTTGCTGGAGGACTCCAAACACCAATCTCTAGGAGCCTGTGCCACTTGGCATAGTTTGCAGTCATAGTGCATTTCAAAAATGAAAGCACAAGGGTCTTTCTTGAAAATGTCAGAATTGTTTTTCTTTTTTTATCTCTCCTGTAGCTACTTAATCATTATCTTATTTTTGAAGACAAAATTTAGAAAAGCATGTTTTATCTCATTTATATATAGAATCATGTATTTCAAGTCCAAGTGATAGTCAAAAACTCTACATGAATACAGTAGGATGAGCTCATAATTATATAATGCAATTGGATTTAGTTTTTCTTTTAGTATCTTATTTGATAGATTTTGTTTCTCTTTTAAAATTTTTGAGAAAAATGACAAGGGAAAGGAGCAAATCAAATGTTCTAACTGAAGTAGAAGCACTTCTCAGTGATCTAAGCTTCCAAAAAAAGAACCTGGATAAAGAAGAGTAAATTAAACAGAGTAAGTAGAAAAAGAAAGAAAGAAAGAAAAAGAAAGAAAGAAAGAAAGAAAGAAAGAAAGAAAGAAAGAAAGAAAGAAAGAAAAAGAAAGAAAGAAAGAAAGAAAGAAAAAAGAAAGAAAGAAAGAAATATAAACTAGAAATTAATTAAATGTGGGGCTCCTAGGTAGCTCAGTTAAATGGCTGCCTTGGGCTCAGGTCATGGTCCCAGGATCCTGGGATCAAGCCCGGCAAGAGGCTCCCTGCTAAACAGGGAGCCTGCTTCTCCCTCTCCTTCTGCTTCTCCTCCTGCTTGTGCCTCTCCCCTACTCATGCTCTCATTCATTCTTTTTCAAATAAATAAAATCTTTTTTTTTTTAAAAGAAGTGAATTAAATAGGAAAAAAGGTCAAAAATTAGGGAAATGAAAGAAACCCAAAAGCTGTTATTTGGAAAATTTGTAAAAATCCAGCCACGCTATTCAAACAGGAATGAGATTAGAAATGGAGATGGAGATGGAGATGGAGACAGAGACAAAGATAGAGATAGAGACAGAGATAATAAGACCTGAAGTTTTGATCGTAGTTCAGCATCTCTAGAGCTGCATGGCAACACTGTTCATATGTGTATTATAGAATAGAAGCACATCTGGATGCTAAGTCTCTCCTTTGACCACCTTCCCAGTGGCTAGCTTACTGTTCAGAACTGCTCCATCTTGAGTAGTTCAGAGGGTCCCTCTCTCCTAATTGGAACATTCCCTGAACATGGCTCCTAGTTCCTGTGTCCTCCTCTTCAGCCTTGGAGTTTGCAGTTTAGCCTAGCTGGATTGTTTGCAATGTTTATCAACCCACCTCTGACTATAAAACAACCATTTATTCCTTTACTCACAGTGGATTTGTTTGCAGTATGTAGATCTGTTTCTTTGCCTGTGAATGAGAAGTGTTAGACTATATGTCATGATTATTTGTTCTGACAAATCACCCCAACTTAGCAATATTGAGATAGCAAACGTATTATGCTTGTGGATCCTCTGGGTCAGGGTTTTGGAAAGAGATGACATTAAAGGCTTGCTTGACTCTGCTCTATAATGTTTGGGGCCTCTGTTGGGAAGACTGAAAGGTTAGAGCTGCCTTGGGGAATAGAGGCCAGAGTCATCTTAAGGCTTGTTTGTTCCAATACCTGGACCCTGGGCAAGGAGTCTCCAACTGGGGCTGCCAACAAGAGTGCCTAGTCTTGGTCTCTCCAAGTGGTTTGACTTCTTAATAACATTGTAGTCTCAGTGTACATGCTGGCTTAGGACTTCAAGTGCAAGAGTTCCAGGTAACAAGGTACAAATGGGATAACCTTTTCCGACCTTGCCTCAGGAGTCATGTAGCTTATCCTATTACTCAGTAGGAAGCATACATAGGTTCAAGAGGTGGTTCATGGACCCCACCTTTTGATCAGAGTAAAAGATGTAGAAGAAAATGTGAGATAGGAGATATTTGTGGAAAATCCAGTCTGTCATACTCTATGAATAGAACTGGCAATAGAATTTTAGCACCCACTTTCCACACTCTACCATCATTTTCATCCCTATAGTGGCCTCCTTCACTTTAGCCATATTTTATGGTAATAGTGCTAAGAATCAAGTGGGATATAAGCTTTTATAACTACATAGTTGTGTGTGTATGTGTTTATTTTCTATAGCTTTCTAGGGATAAAAAAAGGAAATGTATCATTATAATTTTAAAGATTTACTGCTGGATGTCCAGATGCTTGGGAAAGTAAAGCTGAATATAGAAAGAGCATTGCTAATCAAATCAACTTATAACATTTATTTTGAAAGTTTGATAAGCAAGAAATATTTTCTCCTTTTAATTGCAGATAAAAATCCAGGTTTATATTTTAATGAAAGCAGGAGTCATAATAAGCCATTTTAAGAAAAATATTATGTATTTTAATTATTATGTTCTGGGATGTGGATTTCAGTTGTAAAATAATTAAATCCGTACTTAACCATTGTGTCCCATCTTTCCTCCAGACACTACATGAGTACTGGGTCTGCACTGAATCAGATGTAGATTGATGGCTTCTCTAATGGAGCTTTTAGTAAAGCTAGGTAGGAGATACAAGAATGGGTAATGAGAGTCGTCATATAAGCAAATACATAAGTGAATATGCAAGTCCTTTCAACAAAAGGAAGAAAAAGGATTGAGTTACACAAGAGAGGATAAAAAGGAAAGCCTATTTAGATTAGGTGAGTCAGGAAAGAAATCATTGAGAAACTGACATTTAGCTGGTACCTGAATGATACTAACTAGTGCGGCAAATTTAGGAGAAGTTTTTAGGAACTTTCAGATAAAATTTTGTTAGATAAAATTTTGTTAGATCTTATTTATTTCAGGAACTGTGAAAAAAGAAAACATTGATTTGTTGTTTTAAGAGAGGAAGGGAGAGAAGGAAAGGAGGGGGAAAGGAGAGAATCTGAAGTAAGCTCCATGCCTAGTACAGAGCCAGATGCCAGGCTCAATCTCACAACCCTGAGATCATGACCTGAGCTAAAAATCAAGAGTCCGACATTCAACTGACTGAGAGCCATCCAGGCAACCCTGAAACACTGATAAGTTTGGAACAGAAAAGAGAGACTCTGACATCATTTTCTCTGGCTGCTGCTATGCAGAAAGTAGATTGGAGCAGGGCAAGAATGGAATTGGTCCTTGATGATAGGTTTGTGAGGACGGAAAGAAAAATTAACTGAGAAAATAATTTATAAAGAAGAAGAAATGGAAGACCTTCCGAAATTTCCTAACTGCATAGAAATCACTGAACCCATAATCTCATCTGAGAGGCAGAAAGGATAGTATGAGTCTCTACACAATACCGCAAGAGAATTCCCTAGGTTACTTCTTGCATATTTCCTGAATTCTTGCTTCCTGCCTTTCCACATACTGTTAATTATAACTCCCAGAGAAATCCCTCCTCTCTCTAATTATCTGTTGAAATTTTAACTATCTTTCAAGTTTCAACTTAAATGCTTCCTCCTCCAGGAAAGGCTGATGCCCCTAACTAAATATTTCCTCTTTCCTGACTCCAACTCTCTTACACTTACTTTTAAAAAAAATATTAAAATATAGTTGACATATAATATTATATTAGTTTCTGGTGTAACATGGTAATTTGACAATTTTATACATTACTCAGTGCTCCCCATGATAAGTGTAGTCACCATCTGTGTTTCTTCTGGCATTTTTCTGTTGACTGCCGACTTAAGTTTGCAGTGCGCTCTTCTGGGTTTGATTCACCACTGCAGACTCAAGGCCTAGCCATAGTGTCTGAAGGAGAGATGATATTCAGGAAATATTGAATGAATCAATTAATTTACAACTAAAATTTACATCCTCAAACATGATTACAAAGGTATATGATTATCTACTTTTTTAGAAGAATGGATTATTATAATTCATTTTTTATAAGCCACCTGCAATCTATCCCTAGTATGCTATCTCCAAACAGTGCCTCAATAGTTAATAAATTAAATTTAAATTTAAATAGGACTTATATTTTAAGTTTACTTTAAAAATGCCTAACGAGGACTTACTCATTTACTTGGATAGTATGCACTCCTTTCTTACTGCTGTTCTAAAAGAAAATTTGTATCGAGAAAACTACATTAAAAATGACAAAGTTTTGTGCAGTGGCGGTATGGTGGCCGATGAAGTTTGTCTATAGCACAATTATTGCTAATTGAAAAATGACATAAACTCTCAAAAGTAAAATCAGTTTTAAATATAATTTTCCATCCCTAGACATCCTCTAGCTAAGTAAATTGGTTAAATTGGTGATGAATTTATCATTCTATCAATCTCTTAATGCCTTTAAGTCTATTTTTATTATTCCAGTCTCCATTTCAACTGAATCATTAGAGGGATCACTTGCAAGCCTAGAGATCTGCAGTACTATGTAATATTACTTGGTATTTAGGATTAAATCAATACACACATAAGAGATTAAAAAATAAAGAAAGAAGTAGAACTTCTACAATAGAAACAACACAAAATATTTTATATTTAAGATAAAATAGAGTTTTTAATTTAGGAAGATGTAAAATTCATGCACTAACAAACACCTCATATGGTCCATAAGGAGCTGTGACTAAATGATACATCCATACAAGACCTGATTGATATTTTTTTCAAAGCTTGTTTAGTATAATCCAAGCACCACAAGGCCTCTCCTAGATACTGTCTTGAAATCTACTAAGTGTAACTTATAGTATATTTTCAGAATTCACATTTTAAGTTATTAAACTTAAAAAGAAAGTGATAATGCTCATATTTCTTCATTAATAATTAAGCAAAATAAAATAGCAGGCTTATTTGGATCTCTTCAGAATTTCTTCCTTTTTGCATATGTACTATTTGTAAAAAAAAAAAAAAATAGATACCCAGCTTATAATTTCTAGTTTGGCAGTTTTTGTACTTCAACTTTGTGATTTTATAATGGCTTAAACATAGCTATACCCAGTGCAGTATAAAAAGAAACAGCTATTTAGTGAAATGAGGGTTGAAAAAAAGCAATGCAATAAGTCACATGATTCAAATCTCTTCCTGGTTCCCTCATTACCAATTATGTAAGCTTAAACTGTTTGTTTTTGTTTTTGTTTTTATAACAAAGAAAGAGCACAATATAAGGAGACCTGTTTTCTTCTTTTGTCAGTTATCATATTACTGGATCAATTAACCTTATTGTTTTGTTCCCTCTCTCTTTTCACAGATTGCTTCCAAGTATAAGACATGACAGTACCAACGTTCCACTTGGTCACTAGCAATGCCTCAAGACTTGTCAGTGACCTTGTGTGGCAATTTGCTTTAAAATTATGGCCATTATTCAGTTTTATTTTATCTAGGCAGATTGTGGATTAGTCTATTTGGAGGAAGGATTAAGTATTTTACCTGCTTGCATCAGAACTATGTAAAGAGTCCTTCTGGATAATATCAGGTAATAGATAATTAGTTTGGCACCTGACCAGAGTGAGTCCAGGCACGAGTATTTTATTACTTACTAACACAAGTGAGCATTCAGCTTTTGAGTCAAGTCAGATACCTGAAAAACAGCTACTCTGGCACATTTACAACCTGGTGAACAAATTTATGCAATTTTACGTCCCTCTGCTGATTTACCTGGAAAGACCATTATGTAAGATAATGAATTTAACAGATGAAAATCAGTAAATGCTTTTGCACGCTGTCACTTTATATCATAAGGGAAGATTTGGCATTTTCTCACCTAAACATGTCCATCCTCATGTGATACGTATTAGAGATGTGGCCCTTCTTTTGAATTGAAAAACTTTCCTTGATTAGTTTTCCCTTGAATATGGTATATATTTAACCAGAGTGTTTTTACCAGAGTCAGGTGTATGCTTTAGCCAGACATCTTCAAATACTCAAGCTAAAATGGCAATGCAAACGCAGAAATTATTTCTTTTTTCCTGCATTTGCACTTTAAAAGACAGATGAAGCTCTAGCTGATGTATTCCCTGAGGTAGGATTAAGACAGGGGAAGAGTAGAGGTTGGGGTTGCAGTGAATAAGGAAAGTAGCGAAGAGAGGGCATTTTCTTCCTTTAGTATCTCATACTTTTTCAGGAATGATGACCGGGGTTATTCATGTAGACATTCCAAGATTCATCAGCTAAGAAAAGCTAAGCTAATTAAACAAACATACTCACTGAGAGGGGAATGATTGGGACAAACTGCAGGAAAGACTAAGAAATAGACTAAGAAGAGTCAAATAAAATTCTATTATTTTCTATTATTTCAGAAAAAAACCCCACAACAGATACATCAATAGCAATTGCAAACCAGCAAACACAAGAAGACAATTCAGAGTAGGAACACAGAAGAAATTGGAAACAGACACTTGAAAACTTCTTTGAAAAGCTAGGGAAGACAGGAGTGAAAACAAGAGAAGGGATGAAATTTAAAAGTTGAAATTTTTAGATAAGCTCAAGTTATTTTATTAAGCAGTGGCTTTGTTTTAGTTTTTAACATCTGTTAGTGGGACTGGTAACACTGTGATTTTTCTTAAACTATCTTGTCAATATACAAAAATAAAATGAGATTTATAATCACTTAAGTATCTTTTATATTAAAATAATCACTGAGTGTCATTCATGATTTTTATAGTCTTTAAAATCACTATAAAAATAAGTATTAAGGGTGAGCAGCCAAGGAGACAAATTTTTGCATTTAAAACCTGGCTTTACCACTGATCATCTCAAGGCACTTACCCTCCTATGCCTTAGTTTTCTTATCTGAAAAATGAGGTATAAGAATATCATTAATTTCTCAGAATTTCTGTATGCCTTAAGTGAATTAATACATGATAAACTCTTGGAAAATAGTCCCTATTTCCATAGTAACTATTAGTAACATAGTAACTATTAACTAAGTCTTATTATTATTTTTGGATGAAGTCTTAAAATAGTGTATAGTATTGTCCTTGTTTTCAGGATCAGATTATTTTTTTCTTCATAAAGAATCTCAATAATTTTGCAAGTTGTAGGATATCTCCTTGATCTTTTGTCATGTTTATATTTTGAACTGAGGGGCAAGTGGTTTTTAAAAAGCATTTAAATTATGGAGATGATGAGGCAATCATTTTGAGGAGTTCTGTTGTAAATAACTAGAAACAAAAAGAGATGGTCTGGGATTGTCAGCACAAAATCTTCATCTGTTTGTTCATTCTCTGAATGCAATTTTCTCTACTTTAAATATCTTTGCCCAAGAATGGTCAGGGAAAACACTGAGAATGAGTTTGATTAGAAATTGAAATAAATCTGCTGAAAATCTAAAATTCGTGTTGGTTTATCGCATTCTTTCTATAATCTAATGTGCCTCGAGGAGTGATACTGGATGATTAGAATTGCTGGTTTATGAAAGCAGCTGGTGTGGGTTTAACAGTTTAAAACTGCACTGAGAGCAGAAACCAACATCACATATGTTTTAGCTTAATCACATATGAGTTAGCTTAATCTCCTGATATGAGTTGAACTTATTTGGAAAGAGTTAATCAGAAGTCACAATGCATTCATGTGTGCAACAGTGACTGGCCATAGCATTAACTGACAAAGAGAAGTACATTATTGAGAAAGAATGTTATATTCAGGTTTTGTTTCTGGAATTCTCCATGTGACTAGCAACAAAAAAGTATTGCTTTTTTTTCCACAACAATAATGAAAAAGCCATGACTGTTAATACTCCTATCTTTGCTACTATTACTTCCACCCAACCAACACTACAACAATAGTAGCCTTGGTTGATTAAGTGTCTGCTGACAGGCCCGTGGTAAGTGCATTCTAAATATAATTTCACATAATCCTTAAAAGAACTTTCCAAGGTAGTCACTAACAAACCCATCTGGGAGTGATATAATTAAGGATCAGAGCTCTTAAATTATCAATCCGAAGGTATCTGAATCATAAGTAGTAGAGTTGGGATTCGAATCCAGTCTTATATGACCACCAAACCACTTGCACTTTCTATTATACCAAAGATTCTCATCATTTTGTATTTCACAGGTCTTAACAATTTCAAAGTAATTTGGAGCTCTTTATAGAACTACGTCAGGATATTTTTAAAAATTGATCAATTACAACCTCAAAATAAACTGTATATATTTAGTTTTTAGTTTGTATTGATATGTTTATAGAACTGAATATATTTAGCCTTATGATGATAACTCAATACATTGTTCACAATTCTTATTTGTATACCTACTGATGAGGATTCTTTTCTGGATTGGCACTGGCCTAATGATTTAACATTTGGGAAGTGCTGTAGGACACCACAGTGACTCAATTGCTTTTGGCTATATCTTAATTCCAGATTTTATATTAGAGGAATTATTGGAAAAGTTGTGTAAAATTACTCTGCCTATATTAGACTACATTCTCATTTATTTCCATTATGCCATTATGATTGACAAATGTGTTTCTATAACAAGTAATGTGGCTCTAGATCCTAATACACATGATGCTTAAAGATCCTAGAATCCTTATGATTTTCATAATGTGAGGTTGGTATGCGTTTGTTTTTAATCACCAAGACATGTTAAATAAATAGTCAATCAATATGATTTCTCACATTCTTTCTAAAGTAAAATATTTTAAATGTTAACATTTTAAATGTTTAAATATTTTCATTTTTTAAAAGGTTTTGTTTGACTTCATGTAATTTGAATTTGCAAGTAATCTGGAATAACAGTATTTAGCTAATTTCCTCAAATTTCTTTATACTTTTTCAGAGAGCATGTGTAGACAGCACTTGAATTTTTTAACTCTAAAATTGAACACATAAGTGTATGTTATTGTACACATAATTGAAGTGCTTTCTGAAATAGTTTCTATAAATAGAGCCTAGTATGTTTCTATGATTTTGCTTTTCTGATCTATTCCTAGATTTTCAATAGAGGATTTCTATGTTCTTTCTTACTATCAAATATCACTACATGGAGTCAGCTATTTAGCAGGTCTTTCTCAGAATAGTGATATAAAAGGACTAAGCTGTGTCTACCAGTCTAAGGCCAGTATGGTACATGATTTAAGCACTCTAATGTTCACTTACTTTACCTTGTGGGGACTGAATGTTTGTGCTCACCAACCCAAATTCATATGTTTAAACCCTAATCCTTGATGTATGTTTGGAGATAGAGCCTTAGTGAAACAATCTAGGGTTAGATGAAGTTATGGGATTAGTGCCTTTATGAGAAGAGACACCGGCTTGCTTGCAAGGACACATGTAAGCCCTGTAAGCCAGGAGGGAGCACTCAACAGAACTCGACCATGCTGGCACCCTGCTTTCCAACTTCCAGCCTCCTAAACTGTGAGAAAATAAATTAGTGTGAAGCCACCCAGTCTGTGGTTTTTATTATGGAGCCTAAGCTAAAACTATTGCTAAAATCTGGCTCCTTCTTCTGGCATTTGAATGTTCATTAATCTTCAACTACCCTAAATTTGGCAGTAAAAAAATGAAAATAAACATTTAAGAAAGGGTTTTAAGAAAGCACAGGAGCATCTTCAAGCACCCATGGCAACTAAGAACTGGAGTGTTAGCAATCTATTTCTGGCTGTGCTACCAGCAAAGTCACCCATGTAGTCAAAGTCTGGTTAGCTAGTCAGCAAAAGTGCTTAAAACCTGTCTTTTCACCTTTTAAAATCTATTCATTAGGAAAGAATAGTATTTGTTTAAAGGGAATCTTAAAACTAGTGAAAAGCTTTATTTTATTTATTTTAATTTGTTATTTTGAAGAGAGGTGTTATTTCCTGGCTAATAGTAAAGTTTAGGAAATTTCAGGCAAAAACCAACTTAGATTCCCATATCATTTAGTGTTTGAAGATGGTTTTGATAGATCTTAAACATATTTTTAAATGGAAACATGGCTAAATTTTAAAAATGCCAGACAATTTAATTAACAGATAACACACAGTGCTTACTTTATTCTAGATCTTGTTCTAGAAATTTATATATATTTACTTCTCACAGAAATCCTAAGAAGTAGATATTAGAATTATTCTCATTTTATAAGTGAGGAAATAGAGGCCCACAGAAGTCAAGTAACTTGTGCAGGATTGTGTTAACAGCGAGTGGAGGAGTTGTAATTTGAACCTGGGAAGTCTGGCTTAAGACTCCAGCTTTTAACTATGCCACATCTGTGTCTTTTCTCTGTTCTGCTCTATGCTCGGCCATGCCAGGAATGTTTAGTGGTAATTTCTTATGTTTTTTTCTGAACATGTCCCATTTGGCATCAGTATCTTGATATTGTCTTTTCCTAATATGTGACTTGAGTTTCTTTAAAAATATTGTTTCTGTCATTAAAAAATTTAAATATTAAATATATTCTTTTATTTTTTGGCTACTCATTAACTTCTTATAAATTATTAACTGATAATAAGTATTTAATGCCAAAGCCATTTCACTACAGGAATCAACAGGGGTATGTAGAAAGACTGAATATCCTATTCTCATTGGTATGACTTTCTCTAGTGTTAGTTAGAGGTAAGAGGGTACCTTTTCCGGTTGCCATTAACCATTAGATTTTAGATCTTTGTTCCTTTTTTATGCGTCACTCCTCAGTTTTTGGCTTTCTGCCTGGGAAAATCAGGTTAGGTCATCCTGCTCTCCACATAGGGAAAGAGGATGCCATACTGACAACAGGGTATGTTGATATTACTTACCATTATAAATTAATTTCAAAATTACTTGATTATTATATAAATTTCCAAGTGTGACTAATAATAGAAATTATAATAACCATCTCATGGTTGTTCCAAGGACTGAGAGCTAACATATATGAAGTGCCAACCAATGTGCAGCATAGTGAGCACTTACCAAATAGTACATGTCATTATCATCATTGTTGTTTTGAAGAGAGGGGCTGGTCCAGTGACTTTGAGTATGTTGGTGCCTATGATAGCTTTTATTTATTTTTTTAACAATGAAATATATACATTAGTATTCCAGCTTTGAAACAAACTAAAAAAATAATATTTACTTCCTATAATAATGTATAAGCTTATGTTCAATAAGACCTATTAAGACCTGGGAATCACCATCACAGACCTTTCAATAACACTGGGAGAAAAAATAACAAGCTCATATGAATAGGAAACACAATGAAAAAAAGGACATGGGCTAAGGATTGTATGGTGTTCAGGAGAGTAAAAGCAATTCAACTGGTGTTGAAAATTTTATAAAGAGGGGCAGTTGGGTGGCTCAGTTGGTTGAGCGTTTGACTCTTGGTTTCGACTAGGTCAAGATCTCAGAGTTATAAGATGGAGCCCAGTGTCAGGCTCCACGCTTAGTGGGGAGTCTGATTCTATTTCTCTCTAAAATAAATACATAAATCTTTAAAAAAAAAGAAAAAATTTATAAAGATCTTGTCATGGTAGTGCCGAAAGATGAGTTTTTCTTTGAGGAAAAGGGACTGTCTGACAAAGAAGAAAAAATATAGGCATAAATATACACACAGAAATAATGTGGTATATATTTATGGAATATTTGTAATATTAATGAATAAATCACTATTGATTCTTATGTCTTCCTCTTTGCTTACAGCAAACACTAGCAAAACTTTTTCCCATGAAGGACGTAATTTTCAAACAAATCCCAGATCATTGTATCTGTCAGATTCGATGTTACTTTCTAAGTAAATGCTGAAACTAATGGCTTTATAATGCTATTTTTGCAGGCCTTATTTATTTAAATAATCTCATAGCTATTAAATTACTACATTGGATCTGGCAGATGAAAGTATATGTGCTTTGCTTTACAAATTTGTTTATATCAAAGGCTGCCTCTTCAAAAAAGAACAATGACCTTGGGGTGGAGTGATCATGTCATCCTATTCTAAATAAGTCTGTGTTTCTCACTTATAAATCAAATGGGCAGGATTGTGGACTGAAATGCACAAAGTCGTAATTTACTCTGAAATATCTAGGCTGGCATTCATTTGGGGAAAAAAATATACAGGAAAAAAAACCCCACACAGAATCATTTACAAGTAAGAGGAGTGTTTATGCAGATGAGTGGAACAGGTACATATGGATGGATTTACACCTGCCTCTCTCTCCTCCTTCCCCTTTTTTTCCTCCTCTTTTTTCTCTTCTACTCTTCCTCCTTGTTCCTTCTTCCTTCTCTAGCCTTTCTTCTTTGTGTCTAATTTAAATTACTATTATCTAAACATCTACTAGTTTTATTTTCAGAGGTTAATACTGACAAAATGTCCTCTAGTTGGAATTCCTCCAGTGTGACTTAATCTGTGCTCAAAACCAGACTCTTAACCTGCTGTTAAGCCCTACTACTCTTGCAGGTAAAAACTAGCTTCTCTTGTGAGTGACCATCATCTTGGTTTTGGAGAGAGAAAAAAAAAAAAAAAACACTCATTTCCTTGGGATAGCCCCCTTTTCTATAATTTCCCACACACTGAAATCACATCTAATTTTTTTTTTTTTATTTTTTTTCACATCTAATTTTTAAAGGAGTTTAGGAAAGGTTAAGGAGTCATGGAGACAAACTACGTTAAGACAGTAACTTATGGCTACTGCCAGTCCTAGAGTCATGTCTTACTACCAAACTGTCTCCAAGCAAGAGAGGCTGCTCACTTCTCATGCTTGGAGCCATTTCAAGAAAACAGGTGGCAAACAATTGGGCGTAGCCTAGCACATGCCAATCTCAGTCCAATCTCGTCCCCATATTTCCCAACCAAAGATTAAAATAACCTTGTGCCTAGATTCATGTGCAGTTAGTTAATATGTACATTTATACATCTCCTGATCCCATATAGAATTTGAGGCCACTTTAGCAATATGGGCAACCTAATGCAAAATCAGAAAACAGGCCAGAGAAAACAAGGATAGAAACAAGAAATAGGTGAGAGTGATGGGGAAAATAGTATGCAGATATACATGCTATAACCTCCAAGACTGAGCCAGAAATTTGGCCATGAGCTTTCTTTTAGGCAAAGAAAAAGTGGAGTCAGGGTTGTTGGTTATTGAGGTCTTAAAGTGTTGACTTGTGTGGACACAGCTAAAGAGAATACTGAGTAATAGATGAGTAACAAAAAGAATGAGGGAAATTATGTCTTTAACTTTCCTAAAATAAAGTTAGCATTTTAAATCTCCTCCATCAACATGCTAGTCCAAGACTCCATCATCACATACCTGGATTGTATAAAACTGACTTCTAGTTAATCTCCTTTTAGTCCTACTCTTAACTCATTTTAATTTTTAAAGATTTGTTTATTTATTTTAGAGAAGAGGGAGGGGCAGAACGAGGCAGAGAGTGAGAATCCCAAGTAGATTCCCTGCTGAGGGTGGAGCCTGATGTGGGGCTCCATATCACCATCCATGAGATCATGACCTGAGCTGAAATCCAGTCAGATGCTCAACCAACTGAGCCATCCAGGTGCCCCTAACTCATTATTTATATGGAATGTCTTTAATAGCCTTTTAATTTTAATTTAATTTTATTTTTCCAAGCCGTTTACATTATTTATTTATTTATTTATTTATTTATTTATTTATTTATTTATTTTTACATTTTTACATTTTTTAAAACTTAAATTCAATTTGCCAACATATAGTATAGCACCCTGTGCTTATCCCATCAAGTGCCCTCCTCATAGCCTGTCACGCAGTTACCTCATTCCCCTACGCACCTCCCCTTCTGCAACCCTTTGTTTGTTTTCCCAGAGTTAAGAGTCTTATATTTTTCCCACTCTCTGATTTTTCCCACTCAGCCTTTTTAAAAAAATATTTTATTTATTTGACAGAGAGAGTGAGAGAGCACAAGCAGGAGTGGCAGAGGCAGAGGGAGAGGGAGAAGCAAGCAGGCTCCCACTAAGCAGGGAGACTAATGTAGGGCTCGAACCCAGAATCCTGGGATTATGACATAGGCAGAAGGCAGACATTTAACCAACTGAGCTACACGAGTCTCTTTGATAGTATTTTTTAAAAATTCAAATAGATCACATCAGTTCTCTGTTTAAATTTTATTTATTTATTTGAGAGAGAGGGAGAGTGTGCACACATGCATGAGTATGAAGAGGAGCAGAGGGAGAGAGAGAAGCAGACACCTCACTGAGCAGGGAGCTTGATTGGGGTGGGGGAGCTCAATCTCAGGACCCTGAGATCATGACCTGAGCTCAGCTGGAGGAAGAGACTTAACTGACTGAGTCACCCAGGAGCCCCCATCAGTTCTCTGATAGGAAATCTTTCTGATGGTTTTCCATTATGAGAAGAATAGAATCCACCCTCCACATTGTCACAAATGCTCTGTACAGTCTGGCCCTTGCTTACCTCTCCAGTACTATTTCCAATCCCCTCTCTCCACCACTTCACTCTGCTGTGACCACACTGGGTTTTATTCAGCTGCTGGAACACACTAAACTTACTTCTGAAACACTGAGTTCCTGTATTCCCATAGCATGCCCCAAAGCCACAGACGCATATTTTAGGTTTTTATGATCACACCCATGTCCTGGTACCAAAACCTTCCAATTATCTATGGCTGCATAATTAGCCACTCCAACTTAGTAGCTTAAAACAACAATTATTTATGTAGCTCATGAATATGTTTGAGCAAGTTTTAGTAAGGAAGGTTTGTTACTGTTCCATTCAGTATGAACAGAAAAAGGGCTTGACAAAATTCAGTGACAATTTTACAATAAAAAAACATTTGATCAACAAGAGAAGGAGCTAAAGGAGCTTCCCCAACCTGATAAAGGGCATATGTGAAAATAGAAACATAAATATATCTAACATATGCTTAAGATTGAAATAGTAAAACCTTTTCATCAAGGATCAGAAGAGGTCAAAGGTCCATTCTTACCACTTCCATTCAACCTTGCAGTAAATATTCTAGAAAGTACAGTAAAGCAAGAGAAGAAAGAAAGACAGAAAAGCCAATTAACAATATAATAAGAGGAAGTAAAATTATTGTTATTCCCAGGTGACATGATTACTTACATAGAAACCCCTATGGAATTTGCAAAAGAAGTACTGACCTAATAAGTGACTATAGTAATTTCACAGAATACAAGTTCTATACACAAAAATGACAGTATTTTTTATAATCGTAACAAGAAAAGATTTTTTTAAGCATCATTTTCTGTAGCATCAGAAATTATATGATTGCCAAGGAAGAATTTCACGTAAGACATTGTGGCAGAGACAACTTAATGTGCTATGCTTTGTGTCATACTCTCCCCTTGAGTGTAGGCAAAACCTGTGGAGGGCTTCTAATAAATATAAGATGGCAAAGGTGATGAGATGCCACTCCCCTAATTAGGTCACTCTCTCTTGCCAACACATACTAGAAAGCTTCTTCTGCTGGTCTTGGAGAAGCCAACAGCTATGTCAGGAACTACCTTTGGAGACAGGCCACATGGACAGGAATCAGAGGCAGCTTCTAAGACCTGATCTAGAATAGCAAGAATAAGACTGAAAGGGAAACATGAAATTGGAGTACTTGACCTATTTGATTTTAAGACTTACCATAAGGAAGCCCCTGTGGCTTAGCGGTTTAGCACCGCCTTCAGCCCAGGGCGTGATCCTGGAGACTGGGGATCGAGTCCCACCTCGGGGTCCCCGAATGGAGACTGCTTCTTCCTCTGCACACCCCCTCTCTCTGATAAGTAAAAACAAACAAACAAACAAAAAAACACCTACCATAACCTGTATTAATCAATAGACCGTGGAATCGGCATCTGGGCAAATAGGTGAATAAAACATAGTAGAGACAAGAAATAAGCCCCTTCATAGATGACCAATTGATTTTTTGGCGAAAGTTATCAGAGAACTTCAGTTTAAAAATAGTATTTTAAACAAATATTACTAGGGCAACTGGACATCTTATAGAAGAACAGAAATTTTAACTGTTATCTAACTTTTGCCCCCAAATTTTTTGAGATAAATCATAGATCTAAATGTGAAATTCACAACCACAGAATTTCTGGAAGAAAATGTAAGGAATATCTTTGGGAACTTGGAGCAGGCAAAAGTTTCTCCAAATGGATGAAAAAAAATCCCATTAACTTAAAAAAAAGAAAAAAGGGTAAGTTAAACTTCACCAAAATAAAAAATTATGCTTAACAGAAAACATCACTTGGAAAATCAATAGGCTGCCACAGATGGGAAAAATATTAACAGCACATGTAATCTGAAGAAGCATATCCGAAGTATATTAATTGCACCTAAAAATTAACAAATAAAATAATCAAATTTAAAAATAGGTAAAACAGTTGAGTAGATGTTCTATATAAGAATATATGTAAATGGACAAAAACATGAAAAAGTGGTCACTATCACTAGTCATCAGGGGAATGCATATTGAAATGCAATGACCACTTCCTTTTTCCTTTCTTTCTGGGAAACATTGGCCCTAAAGCCATTAGGCCAGACAGAGCAAGAGGCATTAGAGCCAGCAGAGACAGAGGAGAGCCCTAGTGTCCCAGAGCAGGGATCAGAGCCCAAGAAGAGTGACCTGGCATGTGATGTCAGAGCCCAGGCAAGGTGATGAAGCACCCATGTGATAAGGTGACTAAAGTGAGATGTCAGAACCCAAGCAGGGTGAAAAGGGCATCTAAATGAGAGAGGCATGGCTTGGGATATTGAAGCATGAGTGGAGTGACATGTGGAGACAACCTGCCTTGTTTGAGAGTTTGGAGCCCAAAAGAGGTGAAAAGAGCATCTTTGTGAGGGAAGAGGTGTTGGCAGATGGGTGATTATATACAGGAGGATTCCTCAAATCAGGTATGGGAGTCAGGTTTCTCACTATTGGAGAAGAGATATGGAAATATGAGTGATTCTATAAGTGTGTACATACAATTATAAAACGGGTTGAACAATTAAGAACTATCTATTTAGTGAGTGCTTAAGTCAAAGCATAGGAACGAGTTAGGGAAGTAGGCTATCTGTACCTTTCTCCAGTTGTCCAGGAGTCGTTTTCTAATGCCATCTCTATGAAGAGAGTACATAAATAAGGGGCTTCCAATATTTTTGTATCATTAACAGTTATTAATTGCAAACAGTTGGGATCAATTGATAATGTTTGATTAAAGAAAGGAAAGGAGAGGGTTTTTTGTTTATGTGTTTGTTTTTCCTATTTTGGTTATACACTGAATCTTTGGGAGAGCTGAAGAACTAGATTTTGAAGTCATTTGGCCAGAAATCACTCCACAGAACTAGTCCCAGTAAGGACGCCAGTACCATCTCTGGGTACCGGAGTGCTAATTCACACCCAAACCTAAACATGGCTGCTAGAACAGAACTGCTGCTGCATTCAGGCACTGGCTGTAGCTTCCATAGCCGCCATCACGAAATGGAATGGAGTTGTCATCATGCCGTCTCTTTGCCCCATTAACTTCTAATTTGGTTTACGAAACACTTGGTCAAGAACAGATTCCATTAACTCTCATTAACTCCATGATTATAAAAGTTATCAAGAGAGAACAAAAAAGAGAAGTAAAATTTATGAGGAGTTTCCATTGAGGATGAGGAATGTTACCTCCTTCCCTTCAGACCTGCTCTCCATGGAACCCTCAAAGAATTTGAAATGTGTTTTCTACAGATGGAGGGCACAGAACTGAAATCTGATTCTGGACTGAGAGAAGGGAATTGGCCTTTACAGTAAAAGTGACTGCCCCAGCATCAACTTAACTCCCAGGAAATCTTTGAAGCAAGAGATGCATAGGGTAGATGTGGGCCAATGGGAGAGTAAGCACTCTGGATCCTTGACAGAGGCAGAAAGGATTGAAAGAGGATATCAAGAATAGAATGACATCTGTCTGGATTAGTGAAATAGTGAAAGAGATTCTCTGACAAATGGTTTCATAAGAGAAAGTTAGATTTGAAATGTGGTCAATCCCAGAGAACAGGAAGAAAGCTTATCAGAATATCCTCCAACACTCCACCCCCGTGGGTTGTGAGAGTTAAAAAAAAAATTGTGCTAGATAGAGAAGGTGAGAAGGTGCTAAGCATCTACGCTTCCCCTTTCCAGTCTGGTCTTCCAGGTAGCCAACAGAAGGAGGTCTAAATGGTGAAGAGGAGGATTTTCATTAAATCAAATTCATAATTCTGATTGATTCTTTGTAGTAAAAACTTCATCTTCTGAGTTGACACTGTGTGACTGTTCATTATCTAAGAAGAAAAGGTGATAAGTGATGGACCCAGTGGAATTTTTATCTAAGAACAAGGAAAGTTACCCCATTGAATAGATTGTAAAGAAATAGTGAAAGATTTTAAAAAGTTGTACCTTAATAGTAAGGGTATACTTGTATCAGATGTCTATTGCTGTAACACAAACCACTGTGTGATAGTTGTTTAAAATGGCAACAATTTAATAAATTTCTCATAATTATATAATTGGCTGAGTCTTGATTAATCTCACATATTTGATTGCATTTATCTGAGGAATGACTGTGGTTCAGCTGAATGGCTGAACTTCTCTATGTGATTTTTCATCCCTAAGCAGGCTAGAAAGGACATTCTCACTTGATGGCAGCAGCTTTTTGGAGTGCAAATCCTGATATGCAATTGCTTATCAAGCTACTATGTGTGTTGCATTCAGTGATATCCCATTGGCCAAAACAATTCATGGAGCTCAGCACAGAGTAAATATAGGAGGAAAATATACAAGAATGTGGATACTGGGAGGTGTGATGCTTTGGGAACCAATCCTGTAGCAGTCTACCACAATCTACCTTCTGGTCCAAGTGGTTCTCACCATCTCCCATGTGCAAAATACACTTACCTCCTTTCAAGTCCCCCAAATCTCATTAGACTTGAATTCATGATTTTGTAAATTGCATCAGATCCAGAGCCAGACAAATCTTGGATGTACCTCCCCTTGATCTTGAGATCTGTAAATTAAAGATAACTATCCTCTTACCCTGTCCACCCAGTATGAAGTAGTGAGTGAAAGAAACAGGACAATCATAATAGACACTCCTGTTCAAGATAAGGAGAAATGGGAAGTACCTAGCTGTTACAGGGCCATAGTGCCTCTGAAATCTGGCTGAGAATATGTTGTCCAGGCTTTGTTTGTTTGTTTTTTAAAAACATTTTATTTACTAAAAAAAAAAATATATATATATATATATATATATTATTCATGAAAGACACGGGCTGAAGGAGAAGCAGGCTCCCTGCAGGGAGCCCGATGCGGCACTCAATCCCAGGACCCCAGGATCACAACCTGAACCAAAAGCAGACCCTCAACCTCTGAGCCACCCAGGTGCCCCATTGTCCAGGCTTTTTACTCTGGATACAAATAATGTATCTTACTAAAGCTTAGTTTTGTTCCCTGGGATTCTGTATGTCTTCCCGGTTCTTGACTTTCCCAACCAAGAAAATTTTCTTTTTCCGCAAGAAAGTCTCTTGTTTACCACCAAGTAGTTTTCTAAGCCTATCTCTTGCCTACAGAAAAGTTGGGGGCCCAGACATCTCTTTTCATTTTAAACAGTCTCAATGCCTTTTAGGTCGAAAATGGTAATGGTTTTATAACTGAACCCAAGTTCGTATGCCCAACACGCACAAAGCCTACCACTAAGACATGGACTAAGCAGTAAGGAAAGGGTTTATTCGAAAGGCGGCCAAATGAGGAGACAGGAGGGAAAACTTATGACTATTTATGAGGAAAGATAGAGCATGCACATTGAGCAGACACATATGTGGCATATATCCCATGTTTACTTTGGGGTAGAGACTTAACATTAAAATGAGGCAAAATTTGGCCCCTGACATCAGAAGGTCATCTGTAGGGCAAGAAGTTGGGCCATGCACATGTTCTGAGAGCTGGTGCAAACTGATGGGCTCTGGAGATCGGTATCTCAGGTAAGGAATGCAGGACCTTGTTTGCAGGCTGGAACCATTATCAGTGACCTTTATTTGTGTCAGTCCAGTCCTCTGTGGAAGCAGTTTAGTGGATTTGTTAGTGGGGCCTGAAAAGGAACAACAGCTGATTAGGGGGAAGTGGGTTTCTGAAAAAACAAGCTTTAAATTTTCTGTTAGTTTTAACTTCATTAAAGGGCATGGTTTCAGTTTAATTAATTCTATTCTCTTGACGACGTTGAAGGTTTTCTATGAATCTTATTGGAGTTCACATCCCACAGACATATCCATAATTCTTTCAGGAATTTTCTGCAGTAAGCAGAATAATGTCTTCCTAGATTTGTTTCACATCCTAATCCTAGACTTGTGGATACGTTATGTTACATGGCAAAGGGGAATTAAGGTATCAGGTTAGGTTGCTAAAAAGATAACCTTAAAATAGAGAGATTATCCTGGATGATTCTGGTGAGCCCAATATAATCACAGGGTCTTAACTTTGGAAGAGAGAGGCAGGAGAATCTGAGTGTCAGAGTGATGCAATGTAAGAAAGACTCAAATGGCCATTGCTGGCTTGGAATAGGAAGTGAGCCATGACCCAAGAAATGTGGGAAGCCTCTAGAAATTGGAAAATGGATCCTTCACTCTATTCTTCATAAAGGAACACAGTTCTGCTAACATCTTGATTTTAGGTTGCAAGGATCAATTTTGGACTTCTGGCTTCCAAAAACATAAGAAAAAATCATGTTTTAAGCCACTAAGTGCTAATTTGTTATGGCAGTAATAGGAAACTAATGGATTAGTCTGCATTTGGGCAACACCCTTACGCTATCTAGAAGCCCCTTTGTCCAAATGCTACCTACTATGGGTCAATCTTAGACACTAGAACTTAGATACTGGAATATATGATCAAATGATTTCAAAGCAGCATCATTCATGGTAGCAAAATTCTAAAAAGAACCTCTATACCCATTGCCAGTAGAATGGATAAACAAATTCTGGAATATTCATAAGATGAACATGTATTTTCAATTAAAATTGGACAAATATCTGTAGTATAGTATTATGGGAAAAAAGTAAATCCTTGAAAACAAACTGTGAATCCTTTATATAAAATTCAAAACTATCATGGTTTATAAGGATACTTGCATGTGTTCTAAAGCTGTAAAGAGCAGGGGAAGGACTTATCCAGAATTCAGTATTGGTGGCACCTGGGGAAAATGTGATGGGAGAGGAGAGCACAGGGTTCTCTAAGGTATTGGTGACATTCTACTCCTTAAATTGATGAATTTAAAAGTGATCATTTCATTATTCTTCAAACTATACACTTATGTTATTTAGGTCTCTTCATATATAGAATTCACAAAAAGTCAAGAATTTAAAAAGGAATGTAAATAATTGGAAAATACAAATATTCCCCAAAGAAAGGTCATATAGTAATATGATTATTGGACAAATAAAAGGTATAACTGGCAAAAAAAAAAAGAGGTCATTAGCATAATAAAAATAATAATTCCCATAGAGGATAACATTGCATAGCCAAAGTTTTGTTCTATTAATCCTATAATTCTATAGTGAGTGAGTGACAGTTATTGAGAAATATGTAAGATTTATAATAGATTTTAGAAAACCAAGTAGTAACTATTTGTTGTTGTTGTTACATACTTCGGGGGCAGTAGTCATGTGTGTTGGGGAAGGCTCATAAGAAATGATAGAGAAATATTTCAGTAGGCTATTGTAATGCTAATTAATACAATTTAATAATTTTAAGTAATTTATTCTGTAAAGCCTTTTTGGAATTGATACATTAACAATTATTACAGCTCAATACAGTTTATATTTCCCTATTATTTACAAAATAAGAATAAACAGTCAAAACACAAGATCATGTCACAACAGGCCCTAAATTTAAAAACCCAAAGAGGGCAGCCTGGGTGGCTCAGCGGTTTAGTGCTGCCTTCAGCCCAGGACGTGATCCTGGAGTCCTGGGATCGAGTCCCACATCAGGCTCCCTGCATAGAGCCTGCTTCTCCCTCTGCCTGTGTCTCTGCCTCTCCCTCTCTCTCTCTCTGTCTCTGTGTCTCATGAATAAATAAATAAAATCCTTAAAAAAATAAAAAATAAAAATAAAGAAAAAACAAAGAAAGATGCTCTTCTGTTCTTTTGAAGGCTTGATTGTTAAAGTATAAAGGGAAAAGAATTCAGGAAGATGACGTTAAAATTTTTTGATGATCTGAAGTGGATAGCAAAAAATAAAATATTACTAATTAATACCAATTTCATTCTAAAGACATATCTTAAGACTTAGTGTGGACTTCACTAGTTTTAGAAAACAAATTTAAATTAAAAAATGGGTACCAAATAAACAGATTTGGGGGGATCTTTAGGATTAAAATTGAAATCGATTTGTCATGCATGTTTTCATGTTAATCCTATACGTGTGCCAGACAATAGACTATGGCCAGCACCCAGCCTCCTAGCACCTCTCTGCTTGTTTATTTATTTTCTTTCTTTCTTTCTTTCTTTCTTTCTTTCTTTCTTTCTTTCTTTCTTTCTTTCTTTCTTTCTTTCTTTCTTTTTGATTTTATTTATTCACAAGAGACACACAGAGAGAGGCAGAGACACAGGCAGAGGGAGAAGCAGACTCCATGCAGGGAACCTGATGTGGGATTCGATCCCGGAACTCCAAGATCATGCCCCGGGCCAAAAGCAGGCGCTAAACCACTGAGCCACCCAGGGATCCCTCTGCTTATTTTCTATTTGCCCACCAAGGAGTTGTTGTCACAAGTGTCTGTGACTTACACTATGATGTGAAGGATTCTCAAGAGCACCCACTGTGCTTGGCATGGTGCTCCATTGTTCATTATCCTCTGAAGATGCACTAATCACTGCAGACCCAATGCACAACCTACAAGGCATGTATTAGGCACTTAAATTCTTGTTGAGGGACTGGAAGAAAAATTGCATATTAAAAATAATTAACTAAGTAGTAACTTTCACAAATAAGTTGTAATTACTTTATTGTTAAACACAGTTATTTCAGTATTAGTTATTGTTACTGATATGAGGGCTTTATTAAGTTCTGCTACTGACTTGCGGTGTTCTCTCAGACAAGACCCCAAACACAGACAAGAGAACGAGCTGTAGTATTTTTTAATAAGTATCTTTATTTTTCCTTGCAGTGCTAGAATGTTATGACTCATTTGTCTCATTTGGCCTCCTTTTGGGATTTGTAAAATGTAAAACTTTAAAGGCTTATTTATCCTGTTCTTAGGTAGAATTTAATTTAATGATCTTGACATTTTACATTTATATAAACAGAGAAGTTAAATGACTTGACCAGGTTAAGCATGGTGAAAAGGAACAAGACCAGACTTCACAATGGATTATAAAGATGACAACAGTTCACTTAAGTAAATTCCCTATTTTTGAACATTTAGGTTGCCTTTAAATTTTCACCATTGTAAATTGTAATTGTATTTGGAAACAGATTTCCTTCACATAGGAGTTTATTTTCAAAATCTAGATAATCATTTGTACATATCCATATTGCAGACACAGCAAAGTTTCCTTTTTCAACTTCTGTATTTTGCCTAAATCTGATTTTTAAGTTTGGGAGGCCAGGTTTCCAAATGTTTATCCTAATATATTGTTTCTGGTTTATCTGAACTTGGGTAACAGCAGTGATCATATGATCTCACAAATTACAACTATTTTCTTCATGTTCTTTCCTTCCTGTTTGGAAAATTACTTACTGGGGAACTGTGCTAGGCACTGCAAAACAGGAAAATAATCACGAATAGAATTCTTGTGCTAGTTTCCAGTCACACGGAACCATTGGTTTGTTATTTCCACCTGCTTCAAAGCATTTCAGAATAATTACATCTTACTTCCTAAAAAAGTCCATTTGAATTTTTTATTTATTAAAAAATTTATTAATATAATATTCCAATAAGGGTGTAATGTACAATGTGGTGACTCTAGTTAACAATACTGTATTATATATATGGTGATGGATATTAACTAGATTTACTGTGGTGATCACTTCACAATATATACATAAATTGAATCATTATGTTGTACACTTGTAAATAATATAGTGTTATATGTCATTTATACCTCAAAAAAGACTCAATGTGTTGTTTAATAACAGGAACATGGACATCCGTATATATATTCTTCAACTTATTTCTAAACATTAAATATAATCTTGTAAATATCTAGCTATATACTATCTACAAACATCTAATTTCTTAATATATTTAAGTCACTTAAGTTCTCTCATTAAATGTCATCATTTCCTTCTTATAGGCTCTGTAAGTGAATGGGTTAATAATTCTCAATTATACCACCAATTATTCAATGTTTGCTAGATTCCAAACACTGTGCTGAGCATTTTACATGAAGAATCTTATTTAATCCCCACAAAGACCATACGAAGAGGAAATAATTATTATCCCAGATACAGAGATTGGGGAAACCTTAAGGAGGTTATATATCTTACCTAGGGCAATACATGAAGTAAGTGGTGGAAGATTTTGAAACCAAGTCATTTGGAAAAAGTGGAAGATTTTGAAACCAAGTCATTTGGAAAATTTTTAAGTAATTTTTTGAAAAGATTTTATTTATTTATTTTGGTGGGGGAGGTTCAGGGGGAAAGAATCTCAAGCAGATTCTGCTCTGAGTGTAGAGCCTGATACAGGACTTGATCTCACAACTCTGAGATCATGACCTGAACCAAAACCAGGAATAAGCTGCTTAGCCAAATGAGCCACCCAGGCACCCCATAAGTAAATTTTTTTATTGAAGTCTTATGTATATAGAGAAATGTACAAAATAATAAATGTACAGCTAAAATGTACACATACTTGTGTAATGTCCATCGAAATAAGGATACTGGCAAACCAAAGGCCTCTCCTACGCTCCCTGCCAGTCATTAACTCCCTGCAGAGTGAGCACTTGTCCAGTTTTTATCACTATAAACTAGATTGCCTGATTTTGAACATCATGTAGCTGGAACCATAGAGCATGCATGCTTCTGTGTCTAGCTTCTTTTATTGACCATTGTATTTCTTAATTTCTTGTTGGGTTTAGCTATAGTTTGTTCTTTTAAATTGTTGTATAGAAATCCATTTTATGTATAAACCACAGTTTATTCATTCTATCATAGGTAGCATTTGAATTGTTTTCAGTTTTGGACTACTGCAATGTTGCTGTAAACATACTTTATATGTCTTTTAGTGTAGATTTTTGTTAGCTCTGTACTTAGGACTAAAATTACTGGGAATGTGTAAGTTCAGCTTTAGCACGTATCCCAGATTTCCAAGTGATTATACCATTTTCTACATTTCACTGAAATTTGTAAGAGTGTTTTTATTTTTTTAAGAGTGTGTTTTTAAATTGCAATTGCAATTTGAATATAAATAGAATAGAAAATTATCTTTTTCTGTATTTTTTCATTGTATACATTCCACTATGGTGCCTCTTATACTTCAAAAAAAATGCTCTACAACCCAGTTATATCTCCATTTTTATTTCTAATTTTGTGTATTTATACATTTTTATTACACTAATAGTTTTCTCTATTATTGGCTTGATTGCTAGTAAAATATCTATGAGGATGATTTATAAATTCTATTGTTTTACAGTTTTAAAAAATCAGTATTGTCTTCTTTCATCTTTATTAATCCTAGTCTCTTCTGAAGTTTATTTTGTTTTATTTTCCTAACTCCATTAGCAGAATACTTAGTTTGTTTTTATTGTATAATAGTAAAATTATCTCTGCCTATGGAGTGATCAAGTTGAAGAGAAATCTGGTATTGGTATTTTCATTAAAGATTTTTTTTTTAGTCAAAAGACAGATGAAGAGAGAGAGGAGAAGAGAACTGAATACAGAATTAATTATCCCTTTCTTTCCCCAGGACATTGCCATATCCCCATGTGTGGATTAAAAGTGTGATTTTAATCTTAAAGCTAGGAGGGCAGTTAGCCACGGGGATAATTGCAGAGTAGAAGATTAAAGATATTTTGGTCTCTTCTGACATCATAGCATCACTATGTTTCTTTTAAACTTCCTCTTTTTCTTGAAAGACCAATGGAAAAAAAAAATGAAAGAAATGTCTCCCCGGGTTTTTATGCCATTTTGAGTTCTGCTTGCTATTATTGCCCAAAGTGTACTGATTCTCTATCTGTATCTTTATTCATTTTTGTTTTGCTTGATTTGACAGGGACTGACAGGTATGATAGAGTGTCATGCTACCTTTATTTTCCTTTTTTTTAAACCAGTTTTTTATTTATAGAATTCTGTATTTTATTATTCAGTTTCAAAGTTTATGAGTTATAATTTTGTGTGATAAATATATTGTTGTCTCCTACCATATACTTTTAATAATATAATCTATAGGGGCGCCTGAGTGGCTAGGCATCTGACTCTTGGTTTCTGCTCAGGTCATGATCTCAGGGTCATGAGATCGAGCCCTGAGTGGGGCTCCATGTTCAGCACAGAGTCTGCTTAAGACCCTCTCTCCTTCTTCTTCTGCCCCTCCCCCTACACTCTTTCTCTCTCTCAAAAAAAATAAATCTTTAAAAGATAGATTATCTCTGATTTTGTACCCATCTTCTTATTTTGAATATTATGTAATAGACAATTACTTTCAAATATTATTAAAATGTATAATCTGATAGAATATTGTTAAAACAACTTGTTTACACTTAATGTTATGTTTTAATGTTTTTCTAATGCTCTCCTCTGTCCTTATACCATGCCTCCTTTCTTGTGTACTTATAGATCTTGGTAAAATATTTTCCCAAGTAGTTTTTTGGTTGTTCATCCTCAGGAAAATTATGGGTGCTCTTCTTTCAGCCACTTTTATACTATTCTTGCCACTAAGATAAAATTGAGAGAATCCTAGAGGTTCATGATTATAGCAGCAAGTACATATCACTTACACTAACTAATACTGCCAACTGTCTCCACTAGGACTTTCAACATAATGTTCCTTGAATTTTACCAAGATACTTTCATTTTCTGCTGACCGCTCCATCCAAAGTAGCATCCTGCCACTTTTGTATAACACTTTCTCCTGCTTATGTACCCCCTTAACCCCAATTGGTTCAAGTTCCAGTGTCTGAACTAAAGGAAGGTGGGAGACACAGAATTGGGCAGAGGAAGAAGCCCAACAGTGATGTACACCATGGCAGGGTGCTCTAGAGTCCAACTTGCCATCTAGCCACTGTCCATTTTGGGTCAAAATGCCTGGGCTTTTGTCCCTGTTGGGCTGAAAATTGGGACTTTGTATTTCTTCCTCACTTGAACAACATAGCAGCTGTTCTCAGATGGGAGTGATGGTGCCTAAGGCTGGTTCTATAGCTGAAGAAGACCAGCAGAAGTCATTAGCTAGATGCTCTCTTCTGGCCTCACTCCCCAGGGCCAGGCAGTGACTTCCACCAGATGCATCTCCTTAAGCTGGCATTTCCCCTCACACATTCCTTTTTTGTCTCAGTCTGCCCTACCTTCTAATATGCCATTTCCCCCCACTATATCTGGCATAACTCCTAATACTTCTCTGATTTCCCTTTCAAGAGAAACTGACAGTGCTCAAAGGCTGTAAGATTAGAAGAGGCACCTTAGAACAAATAGGGTTTTTTTTTTTTAAGATTTATTTATTAATTTGAGAGAGAGAGCTCGATGGGGAGGTAGGGAGGAGCAGAGGGGAGCCTACTCTGGGCTGAGTGGTGAAGCTCTTGTAGGATTCAATCTCTGAAATCACAACCTGAGCCAAAATGAAGAGTCAGATGCTTAACTGACTGTGCCACTCAGCTTCCCTGGAACAAGTAGTTTTTATTTTATTTTATTTTTTTAAAGATTTTTATTTATTTACTCATGAGAGACATACAGAGATAGATAGATAGAGAGAGGGAGGCAGAGACACAGGCAGAGGGAGAAGCAGGCTCCATGCAGGGAGCCCCACGTGGGACTCAATCCCGAGTCTCCAGGATCAGGCCCTGGGCTGAAGGCTGAGCTAAACCGCTGAGCCACCCGGGCTGCCTGAACAAGTAGCTTTAATCATTAAATAATTACTTAAGAGTTTGCCAAATTTACCTAACTTATTTGGCATTTGAAATAAATCATTCGTTCACATCCCCTTCTGTATTTAATAATATTGCTTTAGTAAATTTCATAAAATAAAATAAATACTAATGGACAGTTTTAGAAATTGAACTTCATATACACAACCACAATAGCTTAAAATATTTCAAAAATGTAAAACAGAGGAATTAAGGAAAAGATAAAAGAAAGAAAAATGGAAGGAAAACAGAACAAAGTAATTATAAAGTATAAAAAAGGACAAAAGGACAATTAATTTAATAATTTCATAGCTACATAGCAATTTAAACCTCAAACTTTCCATTATAGTCTTATAAAATAAATCTGTTAGTAATGTTTTGGTAATTAATAGATGAATTATAGGAAAAAGAAAACATTTGTAGAAGTTAAAATTGAAGCAACTACTAAATCATACTCCTGGTATAACATTCTATTGTAATGATTTATTCATTATTTTGAAAACAAAAACATAGTTTCTTAAAAAGTGAAACATGAATTTACCATATGACCCAGAAATTCCACTCCTAGGTATATCTGCAAGGGAAAAAAAACATATATCCATCCAAAGACTTGTATATAAATGCTCCTAACAGGATTATGCATAATAGTCACAGGTAGAAACAATCTAATGCCCATCAACTGGTGAATGGAATAACAAAATGTGATATATCCTTACATGAAATATTATTTGATAGTAAGAAAGAATGACATACTGATACATGTTACAACATAGATGAACCTCAAAAATATTATGCTATGTGAAAGAAGCCAGATGTAAACTATTGCATAGTATATAATTCTACTTATATGAAAACTCCAGAAAAGACATATCTACATGTTGAAATACAGATAAATGGTTGACTGGGATTGAGGATGAGAAGAAGGTTGATTGTCATGGGCACAGAAGATCTTTTAGGGGTGATGGAAACATTCTGAAACTAGATCCTGGTGATGGTGATGGTTATACGACTCTTTAGTTTTAAAAATTTTGTTTCTATTTTATCTATCTATATATCTATTTTTTAGTATAGTTGACACACCATGTTACATTAGTTTCAGGTGCGCAACTTAGTGATTTGACAAGTTTATACTTTATGCTATGTTCACAAGTATAGTTACCATCTGTCCTATTATCACTACTCTAATATCATTGATAATTCTGAATTTCTTTAAAAATATTGTTTGCTTAAAATGGGTGATATTTATGCTGTGGAAATTATACTTCAATAAAGCTATTAAAAGCAAAATGTATTCCACCAATTAAAAATAAATGAATAAACAACTTAAAGATATTAAAATTGGTAACATATTTCATTCATTTGTACTAATAAATACTATGCAGTTTATACTCTCGCTGTTTTTAATTTAATTTAATTTAATTTTTTAAAAGATTATTTATTTAGAGAGAGAGAGAAAGAGCAGGGGGAGGGGCAGAAGTAGAAGGAGAGAGAGAGAGAGAGAGAGAGAGAGAGAGAGAGAAGCAGACTCCCCACTGAGCATGGAGCTTGACATAGGGCTCAATCCTAGGATCCTGAGATCATGACCTGAGCTGAAATCAAGAGTCAGACACTTACCTGACTAAGCTAATTAAAATTAGCTTAAAACACCTGTTTAAAATTTTAAACACAAATAAAAATGCTAAGTGTTCACATAAAATGACATGATTTAAATAATCAAAAATTCATTTTTGTAATTACTATGCTATCATTATTTTAAATCTACTTTAAAACATGCATATATGCAGCCAAAGAACTAGAGACGCAAACAGCACCTGAAGTGAATGAGCATGGATGGTTCTGGAGCATTTGAACTTACACTCTAAATGAATGTATGATGCTGAACCTGCCTGTGTAGGGCAGACTCTAATCACTGACATTCCTCTGAGTTAACCTTTCTCACAGAACATAATGTTTATTAAATAACAAATAATTTAAATGTGCTTATTTAAAGCTGATTTATTAGGGGGCACGTGGGTGGCTCAGTCCCACTAAGCATCCAGCTCTTGGTTCAGGTCAGGTCATGATCTCAGGGTTGTGAGATCCATCCCCACCTCTGGTTCCAGGCTGGGTGTGAAGTCTGCTTAAGATTCTCTCTCTTCCTCTCCCTTTGCCCTCCTCTGCCTTTCCTTCTTTCTAATTTTTTTTTTTTTAAGATTTTACTTGTTTATTCATATGAGACACAGAAAGAGAGAGGCAGAGATATAAGCAGAGGGATAAGCAGGCTCCCCATGTGGAGTCTGATGCAGGACTCAATCCCAGAAACCTGGGATGACACCCTGAGCCAAAGACAGATGCTCAACCACTGAGCCACCCGGTGTTCCTCTCTCTCTCTCTCTCTTTTTTTTTTTTTTTTTTTAATAAATAACTGATGTTATTAAAACAAAGCTGTTTTCACAGCAATTGTTTACATCAGTGCATTATATTAATAAATAAAAAGAAAAAATTCAATAGATGTCAAAAAGTATCATTTTATTGAGTTAGATACCCCTATTTTAAAATGTAATAAACATAGTTTTAGTATACAAAAAATTGCTTTGCCTCAAAAGGAAAGCTAATAATTAGGAAAGCTAGTATTTAATGCACATTCACTAAAGGAATAATCATTTTAACTTCTTTGATAAATAAAGATATAGATATATAGTAAACTATCATTATTTCCAGATTAGAAAATCTAAAAGAATTATCAAATACTTGTCAATAGGAAAATTCAGAGTGGTAGCTGTTTTCAAAATAGTGAATTAAGAAAAATAGTGTTTTTTAATACACAGGTGCCTAGTAGAAAAAGTAGAGGAATTTTTCCTTTATATTTCCATCTTCAAATAGAAAATATCTAGAAATATGCCAAATATGAGATGAAGGTAAAAACTTTTCTGAGACATGATGCATCATTGAAATTAATACAAAGATACTCTATACCCTTACATAGGAAGAATCAGTTTTATAAAGACATCAGTATACCCAAGCTTATTTATAAATTTAATATAATCTCAAATATTAATATAATGCCCATATGTGATATTGTTACTGATATCTAATGTAAAACTCATCTGGAGGAATTTTCAAGAAAGTATATTCAGGAGAATTCTGAAAAAGAAAATTAATACTGATGAACCAGCCTTACTCTTTCTAAAGTATATAAAAAAGCAACAGAAATTAAAAACTTTTAATCCTTTTGAATAAATAGGCAGCAACAGAACACTATCCAGAAGCAGTTCCAAATACATATGGAAATTTAATTAATAACAAAGTGACTTAATATTTAGAAAAAAATTAAGTAAACTGAATCTTTTTCTCCTTATACCCAATATTTAAACATTTAAAACAAAAACACAAATTCTAGAGGAAAATAATAATAACTTTAGTATTTGAGAGCAAGAAAAGACTTCTTAACTGTCCTCGAACCCAGAATTCATAAAGAGTTCATGAGAGTCCGAACCAAACCATTCACCTATACAAAATAAACTTCTGTCTGGCGTAAAATATTGTCAACATAGTAAATACAACTGAAATTTTTTTAAGGGGGAAAATTGCAATACATATGGCAGAAAAATGCCCGATTTCCTTGATTTATAACAAATATCCCTGGAGTCAAAATCATATCATTTAAATGAGCAAAGAATTAGGGGTTACACATGCAACAAAATATTCATGGACTATATAAAAGGAAGGTCTCTAAAAAATGCTAATATTTATTTTTTGCTAATGTCCCTTTTGTGTTCCTGATTATGTACTAAAGATTTTACTTTGCACCTCAGATTGCTTTCTTTAAAATGTCTGTTTCCTAAGGAAAAAAAAAAAAAAAGAAAATGTCTGTTTCCTTGATTTTCAGAATTACTTTCTCGTTTTTGTTGCTGATTACAAAACAACTGAAAGATAAAAAACACATGTTTTCTCTATAACTGTTTTTAATTAGACTTTTGGTAAAACAGAGATGATTGTAATTACTCATTCATTATCTTTAAGAATCTTCTCAAGCTTCCTCAGTTTCTCAGCTCATTCCCAGGCAGCAAAGCAACCAGAAAGAGGAAACTTTATGAACTGGTGGCAACTTGCTGATTAGGAGTTTCCTGGGCCCTATCTGGAGGGAGTTCTTTAAAACATAGTCTCTAACTCCTTCGTTTTCTAAGAAACTGCCCCAATCTATTTGTCATTGTCTTACTTTCTTCCTATTCTGTCTCTGAAATCTCTACCCTAGGGTAAGGGGAGACCTCGTAAAAACTCATAGATGTCACTTCAGAGATGTAATATACCCCCAATCTTATGTAAAAATTTTATGTCCTTTTATGTATTCTTTTTTTTTCCCCCTAGAGAAAGGGCTCTGGTGCTTTTATCAGCTTCTTAAAATTGTCTTTAACAGTTCCCCTCTCTTCTCTCTCCTCCACCCCAAAGTGAAGAACCCTGCTCAAAAATTAGAATCAGAACTTTGGCTCCAGTAATAAAGGGTGTGTTAATGTCTGATAGGCCATTGGGTCTTACCTAGGGAAACAAAGCCTCCAAAGTGGAAAGTTGGAAAGTTTTAGTGATTGGTGGGTTACTATAGGCAGTTAGTGGGTGGATATATCCTGCAGAGAGAGGAGGGATTGTCTATATATAGATGAATTCTAGTATGTTCCAAATGACATTTAAATATGCCACTGGATAGAAGTCTAGGTAAAAACACTATTTGTGATGATCTGAATCTCAACCCGTGTTTCACATATATACATAAATAATTTTTAGATGTTTTTATTTTACATTGACTATATGAAAAATACAACTGCATTTATTTTTTATTGCTGCATAACAAACTGCCATACACTTAACAGCTTAAAACATTTATTATCTCACTGTTTCTGTGGGTCATGGGTCATTACTCTGGGCACACTCAGCAGAATCCTTTGCTCAGGGTCTCACAAGGCTGCAATGAAGATGTCAACCTGGGATACGGGTCCCATCTAAGGATTGGCTCCTCTTCCAAGTGCACATAACTGGTGGCACAATTCAGATCTGTGCAGCTGCAGAAGTCATGGCAGCTTCCTGCTTCGAAGCCAGCAACAGAGAAGGTTTCTGCTTGAGTCTTTCCCGTCTCTACATTCTCACTTAAAGGGCTTCCCTGATGGATCCTCTTAAGACCTCAAGATACTTTCTCTTTGATGAACTCAAAATCAACTGATTAGGAATTTTAAGTAATCTCTACACCCAACATGAAGCTCAAACCCATGACCTCAAGATCAAGAGTCCAATGCTGTTCTGACTGACCAGCGAGGGACCCTTGATTAGGGTCTCTTAATGAAACCTATGAAATCCCTTCATCGTTGCCGCTTGGTGTGACGCAATCACCAAGTTGATCTCTTGTCATGTTTGCTTGTTGAATCTGTTGGTAAGAAGTAGGTCATTCACCAGCTCCTTCCTCATTCAAGGGGAGGCAGTCACAGAGAGACATGACTCACTGGGGGTCTTTCTGGAATGTGCCTGCAACAGCAACCATCGTGTAAATCAAAGAAAGACTGAACTCTGTTTTATTTGAAACTCTACTAACACTGTTCACCATTTTGAAGAATGACGTCATTAGCAGCAAATCACATCTAGCGATCAGTACTTACAGATGCCCTAGTTATTGCAATTCCACACTGACTGCCTCACTGTGTCTTCTAGAGTACACAGATGTGCATATAGAAACGTTTTGTTGAATATAAATGATTCTTTTATTTTCTTTGTATTATACTTATTATATAGACTTTTTAAAATATCTGTAGGTAGTTTTACTGCCTGAGTTTAATTTTTGAAAAGTAAAGGCAGCATTACAAAATATTTGTTTAAAAAGGAAAAGAAAAGAAAAGAAATAAAAAAGAAAGGGTACATCTAGTTGGATTGAAATTCCTTGTGATAAATATAGTTAAAATCTCCTTTTTTACAATCTCGTGAACTGAGACTCCTCTAGCCATAACTTTAACCCATTAGCACAGAATCATTTATCAGATTAATTTGAAGGCATGGGAGGTCTGCTCTTGAATAGATTAAATAAAATAGCTATTTTTAAAAAATATTTATTTATCTGAGAGAGAGAGAGAGAGAGGCAGATAGAGAGGGAGCAGACTCCCTACTGAGCTGGGAGCCTGACTCAGGGCTCGATCCTAGGACTCTGAGATCATGGCCTGAGCCAAAATCAAGAGTCAGCTGCTTAACCAACGGAACCACCCAGGCACCCCTAAAGCAGCTAAATTTTGAAAGTAGGAGAAGAAAAAATGTACAACTATGTGAGGATGGCAAGAAAGAGTTCACTGATTATCTGACAGCTATGGGCTTCTCACTCAGGCAAGGTAGAGGAGTCTGGGAAGAGGACATCAAATGTGGGAATTGTAGATATATATGGAACCCCTGCAAAAGACACACAATAACGAGCATGGTTGTTTGGCTTAGGGTGACCCTGGTTAAAACAAGACTAATCTGTTCCATGAAATGTTGCATTTGTTGATTTTTTTTTTGATAACCAACTTATTCTGAAATTAATACATCACTTGTATACTGTTATAGAAGTAATAATACTTGTATATTGATATATAGGTAATAATCCTTGGCTTATGAGATGGCTACTTCTCCCCAAATAATCAAGAAACTTTTTCTTTCTCTCTCTCTCTCCCTTCCTTTCTCTCTCTCACCTCTTCCATCTTTGGAAAGATCAACAAAGTGTAGCTAAAAAGTTGACATTTGGGTCACTAGCCACTACCCATTGCTTGTACAGCAAGACTACTGCTGATTTGCCTAGGGGGCAGAGTAATTGGGGGTATCTCATTGAAAGAAGCGGTCACTCATTATTGCATTGCTTTAGTCCTCATCTCTACCTGCCCAGAGTTAGAATTTTGGGGAACCTGAGGGAGGGTTTGTAAGTTTGTTTTTCACTCTGTTAAGAAAGCCATGTTCCTGGCCAGTGGTGTTGTCTGTCTCACTGAAGACACCTGATTTGTGTGAAGTAAAAGTTTGGAGATTCTTATGTATACGATGGGGTTTTACATGAATAGAAGATATAGGTTCTTTAAATGTAGGATTAAAGCAAGATTTGGGAAGGGTCCAAGGGTAAGAGAGAACATTGGGAATTTTCTGTCACAAATTCTCATTTTTAATTTGAATACGAATTTAGCAAGAGTGATAGGATTGTAGGAAGCCTTAGAAACTCATTCAAATATCCTCATTTCCTGAAACTTCAGTAGATTATCAACATGTAATTCTATGGAAATGGGGAGAATAGAGGAATTTGGTCATGACATGTGGCCTACTAGGTAGAGGATTTTGCCCTGGAAGGGCCTCATTAATCTTCAAAAAACCCAATTACATAAAGCATTCCCAAGCAATATAGACCATCATGGGTTTTAAGAAACTTATATAGGAAGGAGAAGGGGTTTGCACAGCAGTTGAAGGGCTTACTCCAATGGATAATCTAATCTCTGCACTTGCTAGCCTCTCAAGGAGTGGATGATTTCTATCCAGACCCTTCATACCACTGGGCTTGGAGTGGGACAAGATGCCTTTCTCCCCATTCCTCATTATTTACAGACCACTCTCCATAACTCCTATCTTTTATATACCCCTCCCTAGGTTTTTCTCTTATGCTATCAGGCTATACCACCTTTTTGACATAGCTACTTACTGCCTTCAAACTCTCCCTTACTCATTCCTTGATGCCTGGCTTGCTGTCACTCTCACTGATGTCATTCCTATCGTTATTCTTGGGATTTTAAAATACACATGAAGAATTCTTCCAATTGCCTCTTAGATTCCTGACCTCCAATGATATTGTTCTTTATTCTATGTCAGCCACTCTCTCCCACAGACATGCCCTAGTTCTTGTTGTTCCTAATAATAGAGACACCTCCATCAGTTTAGTATCATGCATCCCACTCTCTGACCACCTCTTTCCATCTTTTCAATTTATTACCTTTCAGAAAATGACTCCAAATATAATCCTTAGACCCCACTGGGAAATAAAAATAAAAATCCATTAACCTTACCACTTTCTCATTATGCAACTTCTAGTTTTCTCCTTACCCAGGTAAAATTCCATGGCCCGTGATTATACACATTCTCTTGCCTAAAGCATCAACCTTCTTCCCATCTTAATATTCACTTGGTCAAGCCACTATCCTGTTTACAGTTAAGTCCAAGTTTAGCCTATTCCTACATGACTGAAAGTAGCTGGAGAAAAACTCAACCATGATGACTTGTCTCACTTAACTTCTGGAGTTAAGAAGTTCAGCTCTTAGAGTTTCCCAGCAATCTTGATATATTTCCTTAACACATTTCACTTTCCTGTTTTGCTAGGTGATGATTCCATGCTTTATTCTCTCTTCCTAGCACTTGCACTACTTTCTTTCCCCTGCCTCCTGCTCTGCAGGTGACTTTGCTCCCTCTCCACCTTACAATCAAATCGATCAGAAGAGTTCTATGGCCCCCACCATGGCTCTTCCTTTCTACCCACATCTGCACTCCTCACACTGGCCTGTCACTATGAATGAGCAGTCATATCCTAGCAAAGTCAACAATCCTACTTCTACAACAAATCACATCACCTTTAACCTACTAAGGCACAGGAGAGTTCAGAAAACTCTCTCCTCTCTATTTGAAATCATCATTCTTTTCTCCTTCTACTAGATCTTTACCAATCAGCATATATCTATTCCCTTGTTTCTCTCATCTTGAAACAACAACAAAGAGATATTATGACAATTCCCTTCCCTTTAGCTATTGCAATATTTCTATATTTCTTTTTATAGCAAAATGACTCATTTGTCTATTTTCACTGTCTCCAATTTCCCTCTTATCCTTTCTTTTGAAATCATTCTATTTATGCTCTATCCCCAACCCTTCATCATAACTGCTTTTAACAAGGTCTCAAATGACCTCCATTTGGCTAAAATTCAACTCCAGTTTCTATGATCATTTTATGCTGCTGGCTCCTTTTTGGTTTCTAGAACATCACCATCTCTTGGTTTTCTTCCCATGTCATTAGCCCTTCCTTTTTGGACTCCCTTTTCTTCCATCTCTTCAATCTCTTTTTGAAAGAAATTTCTTTTTTATTCATGAGAGACACATAGAGAGAAGCAGAGACGTATGCAGAGGGAGAAGCAGGCTCCCTACAGGGAGCCTGACATGGGACTCGATTCTAGGACCCCAGGATCACAGCTTGAGCCAAAGGCAGATGCTCAACCACTGAGACCCAGGCGTCCCCTTCATCAACCTCTTAATGTTGGAGTTCCCCAGAGTATCAACTTGCCTTTGTTCTCTTTTTCATCTATAATTCATCCCTTGGAAATCATTTTATTCTCATGGCTTTTAGGACCATTTATGCATTTTTAATTTCAATTTTTTTTTTGTATCTTCCATCTGACCCTCTTCTCTAAATGTCAGTCTTATATATGTCTAACTGTCTACTTGGGGTTTCCACTTAGATATATTTCCACTTGGATGCATAATTTATGCCTCAAAATTAACAGGTCTAAACCTGACTATTCCTGCACCCTAGATCTGTTTTTCTTTTGTTTCTCATTTCAATTAAAACAATTCCATCTTCCAATTGCTCAAAACAAAAACTCTAGAATTTTAATGGTCTTCTTTTTTTCCACACATAGTTCTTTTTCAACTTATTAGCACATTGATGGATCTCTAACCTCAAAATCAAAATATATCCATAGCCTAACCATTTCCCACCATATCCATTGCTTCCCAATTGGTCCAAGCTACCATGGAATTTCACTTGTATCATTTAGTAGACTTCTAGTTGGTCTCTTTACTTCTGTCCTTGCTTTGCTTTTGTTTATTCTCAACACAACATACAGAACAACTCCTAAAATTTTAATTTAGACTCCTCTACTCCAAACCGTCCATGGCATTACATTCTAGTCAGAGCAAGTGCTCCTAAGTGATCTGGCACCTCATTACCTCCCTGACCCCTTTGCTCTGCTCCAGCATTTCCAGTCTCCTCACACCTCCTGACACACACCAGGCACATTCTATTTTCGGAGCCTTTACACTTCTGCCTTCCCTGCCTGAAAGGCTCTTCCTCACATACCATCATCCTGTCTCCCTCCCTTGATTCACCTCTTTTCTAAAACATACTTTTCTCAGTGAGGTCTTTCCTGAAAAACTTGCTTATATTTGCTGCCCTTGACCCTATATTCCCTATCCTCTTCTGTGCTTAAATTTATCACCTTAGCATTTTTCTTATACCCAATGCCAAGAAAAACCCTATCTATCTATTTATCTATCTTCCATCTATGTCTGTCTGTCTGTCTCTACATCTATTTTGTTTAATTTATTGTCTGACTGCTTCAGAAGATTGAAAGCTCCTTGAGGAGGAGTACTTATTTCCTTCTTCATTTCTATCTAACCAAACCTAGAATAGTTCCTGGCTCATTTTAAAACGTTCAATAACTCTTCATTAAAGAAATAAAAGGACCTATTACTAAAACACTTGTTGGTAGCTGTTTGTTGAGTTTCCCTGGCTCCTTGGGTCACTGTTGTGTTCTATTGTACAGAGACTCCTCAGCTTCCCTTTGTCTTTTCTCTCTTTCCTTCCCTTTGCAGATCATTTTCTTTATTTTCCTTAAGCAAAACAGTCCAGAGATAATTTTGCTCCTTAAGAAGTCCCTTGAATTCTTACCCTCAATTAGAAGTAGGTTTTTCAAGCACTTTTTCAAAGCAAATATTGTGATCTCTTCAAGGAAGATAAAAATTCTCTACTTTCTTTCATAATATGAAACATTAATTGTAATTAGCTACTTAAGTAAATTTAAGTCCAACAGTAGTGCAAAGTAAGGATTATACTAATTTCCAGATTCCGTATCAGTCCTCTAAAGAAGTTTCTTTTTCCAAAAGTCTTTTTATGTATATTTTTTAGAAAAGTATGAGATAGCACCTTACAACATTTTATTTGCACTATATGTTTAAACTTTTCTGGGAATAGCATTTATAATGAGATCACGTTGATTAATATTAACTAAGATTCATGGCACTTTAAAACAGAATGACTAGTGGAAGATGTTTCAGGAGAATATGGAGACCAGTTTGTAGATACTAGACTATGCAAAATTATTATCAGAACAATTTGAAGGTAAAGAAACACATAAATGAATTTAGTAAATGACCTTAAATTATAAGCTATTCTAAACATCATCCAAGTCAGAAACTTTAGGCAAATAGAATCTAGAGGACCAGAATTCAGACAAGAAGTTTATCATTTGACATGGACAAATGCAGACAAAATTTGAGGGATAAAAATAATATTAGTAGCATATATTTGAAAAGTAGTTCATAAAAACATATATTCTTTGGAGCTTTAAAAATGATAGCTATACTAGAAATGAATTTTTAATGAAAGCACTCTGTATGGTGGGAAAAAAGGACAGTCTGCTTACCAGGATTTCTGAATTAAATGCCCATTTAATTGGTCTGATGAAAACATCTCTCACAGAATAGCATTGAGACCAATTAAGAACAATGCAGAAATAACATGGGAAATCTAAAGTAAAAGAGGCTGTGAATGCACCAACAGCAGGGCAGGGTGCATCCTCATTACTTCATTTTTTGCATCCCATGCCAGGGGTCCTCCTTCTGCCCTCTTTGACTACTATTCTTCTCTGATTGTTCTGCCCATACCAGCTCCTCCCTGTTCCTTCAGCAGCCACCCTCACTCAAGTCTCACAACTTTGTCCCTGCTTTTTTCTCTTTTCCAGGAATTTTCTTCACTTTTGTACCTGCTTTTGCCTGGAAAGTTCTTTCCATAGATAATTCAACATAACTTTCTCTATGACATGTTTCTCCACCACCCTATCTAAATTTCATAGCTTTTATTCTTTTTGATTTATTTTTCTCCTGAGACCTTATCACAGTCCAATATACTCTACATTTTACCTATTTATTTTGTTTTAAACATTAGAATAAAAGCTTTATGGAGACAGAAATTTTAGTGTCTTATTCACTGATAATAGTGAACTGGTGCATAATAATCGCTCAGTTAATATTTGTTACATGAATAATTTCATGAAGGTAAATTTAATTTCTGCTGCTTGGTAGAGTATAGAAAGGGTTGAATGATTGGAACACCTGGGTGGCTCAGTTGATTGAGCATCTGCCTTCGGCTCAGGGTGTGATCCTGGAGTCCCCAGATAGAGTCCCACATCAGGCTCCTTGCATGGAGCCTTCTTCTCCCTCTATGTTTCTCCCTCTCTCTCTCTCTCTCTCTCTCTCTGTCATGAATAAATAAATAAAATCTTTTAAAAAAAGAAATTCTGGGTTTTTATACCTGTTTTTTCACTTACTGGCTCTGCTGATTGGGCTAACCACTTAATTTTCGACATCTATAAAATGAGGATAATATAACCTTGACTACATCTAAGATGTTAGGAGGAACAGATATATTTGTAAAGGAGTCCTATTACTGGCAACATTTTACCTACAATTATTTGAATTAAATATCAGATTATAGTATGGGTTTGTATAGGTATTTCTTACATATTATCTTGCTCAGGATAGTACTTCATTCAAAATTATTAGTTGTTGCTGGAGGCTTTTAAGAAAGAGGACATGTTTTATATTTTAGAGACTATCTTTAAGATCAGCTGGAAAGTGCAATTTGTCTTTTAAGGGGAGCCCTGAGCCACAGCTCCTCTTCTGACAGTGATTCTTCACCTGGGTAGATTTTGCCTCCCATTTGACAATATCTGTAGATATTTCCTATTGTCATGATTGGGTAGTGGTGGTAGTGCTACTGGCAACTAGTAAGTAGAGGCCAAGAATGCTGCTAAACATCTTATATGCATACAGTAGTCTCTAACAACGAATACTTATTGAATCCAAAATTCTCTTGAAGGCTTTTGGAGCTGGAAAGTTTGCCCCTCTCAGAATCATCTCCCTGGACTATTGCTTACGAGTCATACAGGGAATTTCTTTGATGGAAAGGTCCACCAGTGGTCATTTGGGAGCCTCTGGGAAATAGGAACATGTTAAGGAGTGCAGCTTAGTAAATAAGAAAAAAATACGCTTCTACATATGCAAGCTAAGACAATAAAAAAATCAGAACATACTATATGGTCATCTATATGTTTTAAGGGCTAAAGAAAGGATCACACAATTATACAGTGTAAGAAAAACATGACGTTGACCTCAAGTCTTCTTCAAAGGTTAAAATGTTAACAGAAAGCAATGATAATTGTCAGTCTTTTAAATGGGAATTGTGGGGGTTAAGATCTTACTTTATTCGAACAATTTTTGATTATTAAAGTTATGTTTCTAGACTGCTGCAAATGAATTTTCTGAAAAGAGAAAAGAGTGGTAATTATCCCAGTGGTCTCAACTCTGTTCTTTTATTAGAGTAACAATTCCCTAAAATGTCCTAATAGCAAATTGGACTCAGTGCTCAACCAGAATGAATATGGCAAGAACTACAAATCTAGATGGAAAGTCTGGGAACCTGAATTATATAAATAAATATTTATACATTAATCTGTAAATGATTGTAGCAACAATATACTTAAACAGAGCTAACCTTATTGCATAGCGATTCTGGGTAAGAAGGGGTCTTTTCTTTATAGCAACCCAAACCACAAGAATTCCCAGTTCCAAATTCTTTCTTTTGTGGCTAATAGCGATTGAAGACGTCCAAGGAATGCAGAAAAGGCTATTTCCTGAATAGGCTTATTTCTTTTTTATTTTAAAGGAATATTTATTTTTTTTATGTAGATACATACTCAAAAGATAATAATAATGAGTTAAAAAATATGTTATTAACAGCAAATGTGACTTTTTAACTCTGATTTCAAACAGAAAGTACAGATGAATGACACCCAAATAAAGTAGTGTTAAATTCAAGGATGTGTGCTATGGATGTCTTCTGAAAGATCATTCTTTGCATTCCTTTTTATATGACTTCTGTATTTGAACTTTTTCATACTACAACACACATAGGCTGAACTTGCTTTCCTTCACACTTAACTAAGGATTTATTGTGCTTGACTATGTAACATTAAAAGGCATTGTTTTTCTTCTTCCCGTGTTTAGAATGTAGTTAATGAATATTTAATTCATGGCAACACTCAAGGGATCTTAGGCTCATTGAGAAAAGACTGAATCTCATAAATGTAATAATATCTCGTGAATGTGCCTTATCACAACGTGTCTGGGTTTTTGCTGTTTGTTTCCTTGTGATAAGATTCCTGGGCAGAGCAAGTCTTCGGAAGTAAGCCCACAGGGCTGCCTGGCAAGTTTATTTTGGGAAGGAAATAATCAATTTAGAGCTATTACTGCAAGAGTCCTTATCGAGCTCATTTCCTCATCTAATGCTTCACAAGCTAATATTACATGTTTAGTAGCAACTTCAAAGGAACAGAACTGTGCTTTGTAGGTTTTATTAATGTGAAATTTCTCTGAGGGCACCAAGTGTTTGCCATTAACATGACTACAATCCACAGACTTGCAAACATAGGTCATAAAAGCTGTACTGGAGCCCCGTGCTGCTATACAGCCCAAGACACTATTAATGTGACTGTTACTGTTGGATTACAAGGGCTGGGGCTGGAGGGTGGCTTTGTCTCATGGTCCTGATGTTTCTGCATTTCCTCTTCTCCATTACGTTCAAAGCATTGAAAATGGTGATTTGGCCTAAGAGCAACATAGCCAAAACCGTGTACAGAGAGAGTCTAATCCCCACGCAGGTAACAATACTATGATAATGGCCTACATTTCAAGGTATCCCATATGTTGTTTTGGTGTTTTGTTTTTCGTTTCTCTATGATCCATTAAATTCAGGCCACTAGCCACACAGAGATACATTTAATGTTCCTGAGTAGAATAGAGGAACGAAAATATGGAGATATGACAGGTAAGACACTTGATGGGAGGAAAGAGAGTTAGCTTCAAGGCAAGAGCGGGGATCCTACTGAAATTCCTTAATTAGAAACACAAGGGTTAATATATATCTGCCAAATCAAGGTACCTTGGTGCCCATATCAAGACATCATAGCATGATTACCTTTTGACTGTAAATATAAGAATATTATTTTCCTTCCTTACTTGTTTGACTAGACTCACAGGGCAGACTTTTCTTTGTCAGCCAGTATTACACTCAGCTGGCCAGGAGTAAGGAGGTGATTTTGTTATCTTCTCTCATGAAATTGCCCACTTGAGCACCATTTCTCTTCCCACTTCAAACTACTACCATTCTGTTCTCCTACAGCCACCTCAAGAAGCCATCTTCTTCATAGATTGGTTAAACTGGTTCCAGAAGTGTCATGGAAGCAGTGCCTGTTCTCAGGGCCGGGTGGGCCGTGTGGACACCTCCTGCTGCAAATGAGCTGCAGCTGCGTGTTAGGGCTGGTTCAGGGGCCCCGAGTGAGAAAACCAAAACATCTCCTGGAATTTGGCTAGTGTTTTAGGAAAAATAGGATAAAAATACGGAAATTATAGGAAAATCATTAGCAGTTGTTTGGTCATTTTTCTGTGTCAATAGACTTTTGTTTAATATTTCAGATATTTGAGAAGTACTGTAAGGGCTTTTGTTTAGTTTCCTTCACATTAAAAATAGCAAGTTAAGCGGCCAGCTTTTCAGAGCAGGGTTATAAATTAGGAAAAGAAGAGAGAAGAAAATGATATGGAACCTCTAAGTTAAATAAACCTCTTATCCAATTTAAGCTTCTTAAAGGGAAGAGATACATCATAAGGGAGACCTTTTTATGGTCCTACAGTTAGCTATCAAAATATCTCTATGATTAGTGTTTGTTTAGAACTCAGAACCTTATTAATAGGGGACTATTTTCCTTGAGAGATCTTCTTTCTGCTTGAGACAAAAATGGCAAAATCCTAAACAAAATCTATGACAGGAAATTAAAGACAGCAAAGCATTTTTTTAAACAAATTATTATTTTATTTGTTCATACAGTCCTTTGAAGGAAGTGTCTTTGGCATAGCTATTCTGAAACGCAGATGCCATAGAGCTGTAGTAGTTCATAAACCAGGTCAAGTTATCTTACTGTGAAAGTCAAATAAAGGACAATTTTTAAAGAGAAAATATCAAAAATACACTTATTTTTAATGTTTTTTATAACTTTTGTTTCATTTCCCCACATACAACTCTAATGCAATATTTGATTTAGCACAGACACACATTTAGTTCCTTTAAGTTTAGTAATTACTTGACTTAATGATTCCATATTTCATGGTGTTCTGTAAAATGGCTCACAGCATCCAAGTGCTCTTCCATCTGAACTGGGACATGAGTGCATGCACCTATCCCCAGGCCCTCTCTTTCTTGAGCTCCATGATGTTTTAGTCTCATGGGGCTTATAAAGAAATAATGATCTTAAATCAGAAACCTAAAAACCTCTAGGAACTAGCAGTCAACAGTTTAAGAAGAATCACTTGCCCAGGAGTTTAGGTTTGATGCTGAATGTTCCCCAGTTTTTTCAAAGTTTTTGACTTCCCCTTGAGTTTCCTCTAAATCTTAGTATCATCACCACTCATGAACTCTTTCCTTCTTATGGTTATTTTTAAAGAGAGGCAGTTACTTTTACAGAAACTCTTGTCCTCTGTTTTTCTTATTCCACTTCTTCCTTTTCTCTATTCTGATCCACAATTCTTTTTCTTGGAGCTGATAGAATGCCTATAACTCTTACCCTACCTTGTCATAGAATGACAGGTTTATTCCCATCTAGTGCCTCCGTGGGTGCTGGGTACAGGAGAGATGATATATAATTTCTACCAAATATGGAAACAATTACTATATTCTTTCAGAAGTCAGTGTGTATGTCATTTTCTGAATTTGTAAATATCATTGTAGGATATATTAAGCTACTATAGAAATTGCCTTTTTTTGTAGATAAAAGATGGCCAAATACTGACAATTCCATCAGGTTTATTAATTTTACTGTCACTGTTGTTGTGACATTATCAGAGATGCTATCCTGATTTCCATTGTTTTTCACTACAGTAAACCCCAAAATATAAACATCTATTCTATGTTTATATTTAGAATCCTCCCCATCCCAGCTTCCTGGGAAAACCACACTAAATATAATTAACATCATTTTAGATGTTGAATTCCCTGATGCATCATTTCACAATTACATATGGTTTTTCTAAAACTTCAATTGCTTTCAGTTGTTACTGTAAATGGATGGAAATTTATACTATAACTTGCTGATTTTAGACTAGCACCACAAATACTCAAGAAAATTTTTTTTTTACGTATCTTACATTGAGATAACAGTGAATGCTTTAGTATCATAGACTGCTGTATCATAAGTCTGTCTGCTGATACCACTTTTCAGCAACTTAATGAGTAAAATCCAATTTTCTCTTCTGTAGTTCTAATGATTCATAGATCCCTTCCTGTCTCTGGATCAAGACCATATTTTACCAAGAGTCCTGTTACACCTTCACTGTTCACTTGAGAATTGCTTCCAGCAATGTTCTTTTTCCTGTTAACACCTGTACCAAGCTGTTGAGGAAATAGTTTTCAAAGCATGCCTTGAAAAAGAGATTCTTGTCTCTACCTTAATGGAAGGAACATTTCATCCAAACAGAAAAGACACTGCTTATAAAGCCAAACTTACTCTTAGTTTTAGCTACGCATTTAATTTTAGTTATGTTAGTAAGATTACTTACTATAGTGAAAAATTTCCATGCACATAGCACGCTGAAAATAGAACCCATGTCTCAATATGTCTTATATCCTTGTCATTTATCACAATATATTCATGAGTCCATATATTTCCCACACTTGAAGGAAAAGAAAATATAATTTATAGTATTTTTTGTTTTGTATTGGAACCCGATCTTTGTAAATGCTAGATTATTATGATTAACCCCATCTTTGGAAGAGTCAAAAGTAGTTTGAGTGTATACTCAAAAGTGCAGATCCACCCATCCATCTATCTGTCCTGTCCATCCATCATCCATCCCTTGTTTGTGTATATTTTCTATGTGGAGATATCTCAGACCAGGATTTGGAGATAACACATCACATTTTCTGCAGAGCTGAAGAAAAGGCAGGGGGGTTGGCATTAGGCAGGGAAATGGAAGTTGGAGCATAATTCTACATTGGTCTTTTGAAGGATGTGGTCATTAAAACTCAGAAAAGAGGAAACAGAACAAAACACACCATTTGTTGAAAGAAAGCCCATGTACAAGCAAGAATTACTACAGTTTTACTTCTACAAACAGATGTGAAATCCATCACAAAGGAACTCAATAATCATTTCCCTCCAGAAGTCGCCAGTGTGCAACACAGGAGCCCTCTGACATTTGTCTCTGCTTTTCTAATAGGAAATAAATCTTAGTAACAGCTGAAAGCTAGAGGAGGGATTATGAGAAGAAGCTAAGTACCCAAATCAAGGTCTATAGAATGAAAAAATGAATGCATGAGAAAAACTCCTTTAGAAAAAAGAGACAAGACAGATGGCAAGAGAAACACACATTTTAAAATGACAATAAACACAAAATTGATTCAAGAAGGAAAAATATAGGATTTGGACTTAGAACTGGGTAAAAATCTCTAGTTCTGTCTGCCTTTGTACACTCAAGCAAATTATTTAAACACACTCTAACAATAAGTGTTTTTTTTTTCAATTTTCAAGTGAACCTAAACATTTTATTGAGAATTAAATGAGATAATGTATGAAAAATAATTAGAATTTTGTCTGGAAAGGCACTCAATATTTATTAGATTCCTTCCTCACATTATTTTTGGCTTGAATGTCAGGTCTCCTAGTAAGCTTTAGTCAATATGGTTGGACACGTGTAGCCTATGAAGTACGCTCTAAAAAATTTTTGAATCCTTAGGTTTGGATTGCTATCTAAGTTCAGACTTCTGAAGACATATTCAAATACACCAATAACTTTCTTCCCCAATTTCTTTCCAGTCAGCCTTCCCAGGGAAGGGTGTGTATGTGTATATTGGGTGAAGGGGAGGAATCCCAAGTATTTTCTGTTCTTTCTATAAATCTGCATTTTTCAGGTTGTTCTGAGTAGAAAAGAGGCAGGAGGAGGATTTTGAGATAATTCGTGCTTGAAATCTCAAATGGAAGCTAGCTAAGGAACAACTGAGGCAGCAATGGCTTCCCTTGAACTCTTGGCTCTGAAGCTGTCAGAAGCAGAAGAATAGAAGCTTTAGAATCCATGATTTCCACTTGTCTCCGTTTCCTCTTTGCTTTACAACCCAGGTCAGCTCTGACTGTGGAGTGTGATGCTTTCCCTGATCACACCAGGGGTGGTATCCCTATTTTTTAACCCCATCCCCTACTCAAATGTGACCGACTATGGCAACACATATTTACATATGTCACAATAGACATATTTAATCACTTTAATAGTGACTAAAATTGTCTATTACATTTTATGTTTATACAAATTATTTTCCTAAATAAGCAGAAAGGAGATCTTTTTCAGGCTTTACCCACACAGTATTCTATACATTGTGTGAAAATAAAAAATATGTAAGTGGTCTCTTTATTCATTCCAACTTGATGATATAAACATATGAATCTTTTTCCCATTTTCAGTTTGGTTTGGGTTTTATGTGTTGATTATATTTGGCATTTACTAATTTGCTTTAAAGAGTCAACACTTCATATATGTTTCTGCTTCATAATTTATCAGCATTTTCTTTATTATTTTTATTGTCCTACTTTTCTGAAGATTACTTATGATTGTTCTTAAATTTCTAAAATTGAATGTTAATTTACTTGTGTTCATTCTTTTCCTTTTAATCATGAAATATTTTTAAACTATGTCTTTGTCTAGAATCAGCTGGGCCCTGTCTCCTAAAGTTTCCTAAAAGCTTCTCACTTTTATTATGTTTTACCTTTACTTTTATCCTTTTTTGCATTGTGGCCAGAGAAGAAAAACTGCAAATCCCACTTCAGATGATTTATCTGAGATTTTTCTTCTGTCCTGCACATGTACTCACTATTTGTAGCATACATTTTCCATATTCACCAGATTCTTGGCATTCTTTTATTCAATATTTATGGCATTGACATTTATGAATGACCCTAAGTTACATAACAGATTTTTTTTTCAATCTTTCTGAGGCATGAATTTGAACTTCATGTGCTTTAAAACTAGAGGAAAGGGAAAGGGTAACTAGGAAGTCAGTAGATCTAGTTGTCCACCGAATATCCTGACTTCATCAGAGATGAGGCTTTCCAAGGGCTATCAGGTACACTGTAGTTTTCATTAAGTGTTAAGAGTTACAAAATATTCTCAGTTATGCCATAGTACAGTTTGTGAAAGAAATTATATTCTATGGGACTCTCCCCCTCCAAGCTTAGGGCGGTAAGAATATTCTCAGAAATGTATTTAAAATAAACCTTATCAATTTATTATAGTTTTCTAAATTTATATTTGACTTACTTGCTTTGCCATGGTTTAGATGTTTCAGGCCTCCCTCAATGATGGTATGCTTGTCAATTTTTCGTTATTTTAAATCCTTTTAGTTTTATGGATAAAGGCATGCATGATCCATAAAGGCACACACACAGTACTTTATTACTCAACACATTGTTTCCTGATTCACAATTTCCTTGAGGGTCATACCCTTAATAGTATGAAAAACTCTTTAATTCTCAATTTTTGAATTTAACCTTACATTCTACTTTGATTAAATACTGTCTCTCAGTACTCTTATTTTTATTTATTTATGAGAGAGAGAGAGAGAGAGCAGAAGGAGCAGAGGGAGAGACAGGCAGATTCCACCCTGAGTGTAGAGCCTGATGCAGGTTCGATCTCAGGACCCTGAGATCATGAACTAAGTCGAAATCAAGAGTCAGATGCTTAATTGACTGAGCTACCCAGGCACCCCTTATTTTTATTTCTTAACCTCATAAATATACAGGTATGATATTTTGGTAACTATTTGTGTTTATTATTAAAATATGGCTGTTTTAAATAATTTATAGTTGGACTTTGGTTTAAACACTAATATGAGTGTTTTTGTCTTTTTTTAAATTTTAAATTAAAGTATTTTTAACGAGCAATACATTAAAATGGCTCAAAATCTAAAATGTACACAATGATATAATGAAGAACCTTTCTTCTATTACTATCTTTGGGGGTCTAGTTTTCCTCTGTCAGAAGTAACCATTGTTATCATTTTCCTGTGTGTCTTTTCAGAGATAATTTATGACCATGTAAGCAAGCGTACAAAGACACACATTATTTGCACACATGTACACATGCAGGCATATATACTATTTCTGCTCCTTGCCCTTTTTTACTTAACAATTAATTTTGGGGGTGCCTGGATGGGTCAGTCAGTTAAAGGCCCAACTTTGATTTTGGCTCAGGTCACCATCTCAGGGTCATGGGATCCAGCCTAGCATTGGAACTCCATGCTGGGGCTCCATGCTTAAGATTCTTTCTCTCCCTTTCTTTCTACCTCCTACTCCCACTTGTGCTCTCTCCCTTTAAAAAAGAAAATTAATTTTGTAGATTGTTCCATATCAGTACTAAATAATAAGTTTCTTCACTCTTTTAAATGGCTGCACGGAATTCCAGTTTTTAAAAATATTTTATTTATTTATTCATGAGCGACACAGAGAGAGAGAGAGAGAGGCAGAGACACAGGCAGAGGGAGAAGCAGGCTCCATGCAGGGAGCTCGATATTGGACTCATCCCGGGACTCCAGGATTAGCCCTGGGCCAAAGGCTCAACCTCTAAGTCACCCAGGCATCCCTGGAATTCCATTTTGTATGCGGGTACAACTTATTTCTCTATTCTGTGGGTGTTTATTAGGTTCTTTTCAATCTTTGGATATTATAAATTTGCAGTGAATAACCTTGTACATACAGCTCTTTTTCACATTGTTCACGTACCTGTAGAATCCTAGAACTGGAATTGCAAGATCAGAGGTCCTTTAAAATTTCTTTTTGTAGGGAATATATCTTACTTTTTTCAATTCTTTACTAGGTAATACATCACACATTACTGAATTCAAAGGAAAAGCAGAGGCGGAATGTGCCCCCCTCTTCCAAAAAAAAAAAAAAAAAAGCCCATATTCTTATCTCTAGCACCTGTGAGTACATTGCCTTACATGGGAAAAAGGACTTCCCAGATGTGACTAAGGTTAAAGACCTTGAGATAGGGAGAGTATCCCAGATTATTTGAAAGGGCCTAATCTAATCACATAAATCCTGAAATTAGAGAGCATGTCCTGGCTACAGTTAGAGAGAGACATGAGGACAGATGGCAGATTAGAGGGATGTGGTACTGCTGGATGGAGAAAGGGGACCATAAGCCAAGGAATACACATAGCCTTTGGAAGCTGGGAAAGGCAAGGCAATGGATTCTCTCCTGGAGCCTGCAGAAAGCATGCAGTCTTCCTGTCACCTTGCCCTTTGCTTGGTGAGACCTTTGTCGGACTTCTGACCTACAGAAGTGAAAGGTTATAAACCTGTGTTGCTTTAAAGCCTGAATTTCGTGGTAATTTGTTAAAGCAGCCCAGAAACCAATAAAAGGGAAAAAGATAAGAATAACTATCCACATTCCCCTTCTCCTAAGTAAACTAACTCATTCTTCTCACCAGATGGAACCATTTTCACCCTGTCGTGCCTGCTTTCTGAAACGTTCTATGCATTTATAAACATTGTGTCATGAGTTCTAAGGCACATGTTCTTTCATCGTTTAAATGTGAAATTGGGATGCATCTTAGAATCAAGGATTTTCAAAACTGAGTCCTCTAGAGAGGATTTGCATTTGCTTCTGCCAGTCATCTGAGGTCCTACCAACCTGAAACTACTCCAAATTAAATGAGCTAGGTTAAAACTCTTCTGTTTTTTTGAACCACATCAATAATGTGAATTCACGCCACAAACCTGTGTGAGTATTGGCTTATGGTTTGAATTCCAAGGGGGAGATTATTTTTCTCTCTCCAAGTGGTGTCAAGTTTGAGACATGCTAGTTTCCCTGCCGTCTCTCCACATGGTGGGTTTACTTTTCATTAGAGAGGATGTAGCAGTTTGGTGACTCAGCTATACATGTGTGTTATCTATTAAATCCTCAGTCTTGGTTGCTTGTCCTTCTTCTTAATATAAATTGCAGATTGCAATTGACAGTTTCTTAAATTTGATGAAATGTGTTATATACTAAAATTTCATTCCATGGGAAGATTTGTGTTTTCTTCTGTGTTGTTGTTGTCTTTGGGAATCAAAAGATTCTGACAAGTTTTGGTTACAGGAGAGATAGCAGGCATCATTGCAACCTTTCACATTAAGACCATTCTTTATTCTTCGTCATTTAATATCAGATATAGGCCACCACCAATATGAATTGCATCAATAACAGAGAGGAATATTGACTTTCACTTGCTTCGAATGTTGCCATATGCGACAAGAGGGTAGCTTTGCCATGCAATCTGGATTGGTTGCTCCCTTTATATTCATCCAGGACCTTCCCTTTCCTCACCTCTCTTCTTGTGTTGGACCATGTTTACTATTGCTCATGTGTTCTTTCACAGTCAACTTCATTTTGGTAGAGCATCTTGCCAATGCTTCCTGGGAGCAGGAGGTGAGAGATAACCTTTCAAAGATAATTCATGTCGCAAAATGTCTTTATTCCAATCCTCCTGTGTAGGAATCTGGATTGGAAATAATTTTTCTTCAGTATTTTGAAAGCATTGCTGTGTGTTGTTAGTTCCTGGTGATGATTCCTGGAAGCCATTATCATTCCTAATTCTTAGCATGTAACCTGTTTTTTGTTTTGTTTCATTGTTTTTGTTGTTTGACTTTTTACTCTAGAAGCTATTTTTTTCTCTTTGCATTTTTGTACAATGTTACAGTAATGTACTTTACTGTGGGTCTGCTTTCTGACACTGTGTTGGGCACTTAAGTGGACCATTCCATTTAGAAACTCAAGTCTCTGAATCCTTGTGACATTATCTCAAAATATTTTATTAATGATTTTCTCCCTCCCATCACTCCATTTTTCTACATTCCTTTACTCTCTTTGCCCCCCCCCCCCCATTACTCAGGTGTTGAATCTCTTAGAATGGTCTTTCAATTTTCTTATCTTCTTCTACTATTTTTTATCTTTGTGTTCTTTTGCTCTATATGCTGAGCTAATTTCCTTAACTTCATACTATTTATTTTTTAATTTTAAAATTTACTTTATTTTGTTTATGTATTTTACTTCAAAATATTTTTTTCCTATAGTGCCTTACATTTTAAGAGTTTGTTTTAGTTCTCTAAATATTTTTTTCTTAGAGGACATCATACATCTTGCTTCATGGATATAATTTATTGTCTGATCTCTCTGCTGATGATTTCTTTTTAACATGTTATCTTTTGAAAATATGTCTGCCTAGTTTCCATTCATTCCAAATTTCTTTTATTCTTTTGATTGGTTTGGTCTTTATCTCATCTAGGAGAAAATTTATCAGATGGCACTTCTAGAATCTCCGATCGTGATCAAGAAAGGAGGCGTAAAAAGTGATTGGAAGTATTAGACAGATGGATGAGATTGCCAGCTTCAAACTTCAGTGTGGGGTGATCTAGGAGAGCTAATGATGATTGCTTGTCATGTAATTCCATATTTTCATTAGATAATCAAGTATTAACTATGTCTAGAGTCTTCCTTTCCAGATAATTTCTTTTTTAACTTCTCCAGATGATAAAACTTGGGATTTCTTCAGGGATACAGACAGAGCAGCCACCTGTGATGGAGTAGCCATGGCATAGTGATGTAGTAAGAGAAAACATCTCAGGCTTTAGGGATTGAACTACTCCTTAAACACCTTTCATCCACCTTTCACCTTATTTTAACACCATACCCTTAATTCCCATTCTGGTCATCCAATTCTACCACATTTTGAGGTTTGGGGAGATTTTCCAGTTTAAATTGGATTATTCCTCAGATAAATTGTATGACTCTCCTCCAATTTTTGTTTCTTTATTGATAGCTTGTAATTTCATTTCCCCCAGATGCTTGAGAATTTTTCTTTCAATCTTTAAAATTAAATTTTTTCTCTGTATTTTAGAAGGATATTTCAATTTTATCTATGTCATTAATTCACTTATTAAAAAAACAAGTTTGTCTCCAACATACATTTTATTTGAATATTGCATGTTTTTGTTTTTGTTTTTTTCCACCATTAGAGAGATACAGGTGGCATACAACATTGTATAAGTTTAAGGTATACAATGTGTTGATCTGATACATATACATTTCAAAATGATTACTATCATAACATTAGCTAACACCTGCATCACTTCACATAATTACTGTTTTGTTTTAAGCTGAGAACATTTAAGATTTATTCTCAGCAACTTTCAAGTATATAATACAGTATTATTAGTGATAATCAGTATGCTATACATTAGATTTCCAGAACTTAATCATCTTAAAGCTGGAAGTTTTTATTCTCTGACCAATTTCTCTCCTCTCCCCACCGCACCCCCCATAGTCCCTGATAAACATCATTCTAGTCTCTGTTTCTTTGAGTTTGGTTTTTTTAGATTCTTCATATAAGTGATATTATACAGTAGTTGTCTTTCTCTAACTGATTTGTTTCACTTAGCATTATAGCTTCAAGTTTCATCCATGTTGACACAAATAGCAGGATTTCCTTCTTTTTAAAGGCTGAATAACATCCCATTGTGCATACATATACACATACATTGTGTATATAACATCTATTCATCCATTAATGAACACTTTAGTTTGTTTCTACAGCTTGGCTGTAGTGAATAATGCTGCAATAAACATGGGAGTGCAGAAATCTTTTTGATAGCCTGTTTTCATTTCCTTTGGAAATGAAAGGAATGAAACATTCATTACTTAGAAATGGGAATGTTGGATCATATGATAGTTCTATTTTTAATTTTTTGAGGAACCATTGTATTGTTCCATAGTGGATATATCACTTACCTTCCCACCAACAGTGCATAAGAGTTCCATTTTTCCACGTACTTGACAACTTGTTATCTCTGTCATTTTTTTGATAGCCATCCAAATACATGTGAAGTGATAGCTCATTGTGGTTTTGATTTGCATGTTCCCAATGATTAGTGATGTTGAGCACGTCTTAATGTAACTATTGGCCATTCGTATATTTTCTATAGAAAAATATCTCTTCATGTCCTCTGCTTATTTTTCTTTAATTAAATTGCTTCTTTTGCCATTGAGTTGTATGAGTTGCTTATATATTTTGGATATTAACTCTTTATCAAATATATGATTTGTACATGTTTTCTTTCATTCCACAGGCTGCATATACACTTTGTTGATGATTTCCTTTGTTGTACAGAAGCTTTTAAGTTTGGTGTAGTGACACTGATTCATTTTTGCTTTGTCTTCTTTGCTTTTGGTATCATATCTAAAAAAAAATCACTGCCAAAACTAACGTCACAGAACTTATCCCTTATGTTTTCTTTTAGAAGTTTTATGGTTTCAGGTCTTATGTTCAGGTCTTTAATCCATTTTGAGTTGATTTTTGTGTATGCTGTAAGATAGAGGTCCAGTTTCATTCTTCTGCATGTGGCTATTCCGTTTTCCTACAAGCATTTATTGAAGGGATTGTCCTTTCTCATTTTTGAATATTGCATTTTTTTTCTTTCTTATCTCTTTACACCTCATTCTCTCTCATTTAATCTCTCTTAATTTCTTTTTAATCTCTTATTTTTGGTAGTGTTTCCATTTCTATCTCAGGGGGCCATATTATTACTGTTCACTCTGTTCTATCAAGTTTACAATGGGTAGAAATTCCTCTTATAATCTGGAAAATATTTGATTGTTAGTCCTAGACTTTGATTAATTCCTTTAATTTCATAGTATACAAATGTAATTTAGTGATAACTTGGGAGATGCTTTACTAGGACTTGGCAAATAAATTCTATATAAATTAGTAATTAGGCTTTTTGCACTTATAAGTTTGTAAAATTGAGTGTTTTTTCCTTGATTCCATCACCACTTCACGCCCCTAACAGGAACATATCTCTCATGGTAGTAGACCTAGGAGATGTACTGGTATAGCTTTAAAATAAACCTCAGTTAGGAAGTTTATCAATGTTCCAGAAATAACTAACAATGTACAGCATAGTCTCATATGCTCTTAACTCCCTTGTACCAGTGCTATAGAATCATTGAATTGTTGAGAAATAGACTTGGAGGCACATCACTGTTTTACTGATATGTAAACTGAGGTTAAAAAAGTTTAAAAGAAGGAAAAAAGAAAGGTGTTTTTTAGTTTGATAAGGAAGAGACTAGAAGTTGGAGTTTTTCACTACCTAATACTCATTTAATGATGTGTAGTATTCTTGTAGAGTGGGAATAAGAGGAAGGAAAGCCTTGCTTGTGGTTTCTTTGTAATTAAAGCAGAGACTAACTCATTAACTAACTCAGCATGGGATTCTCTTTTCAAGTGGATGACTAGAAGATGACAGAGTCTAGGATTTGACACACCTTTTACTGAAACATTAAAACATAAGAGCTTTAGCGGTGCCTGGGTGTCTCAATTGAGTGTCCAATTCTTGATTTCGGCTCAGGTCATGACTCAGGGTCATGATGTGGAGCCCTGCTTTGGGCTCCCTGCTCAGCAGGGAATCTGCTTGAGGTTCTTTCCCTCTCCCTTTGCCCATCCCCCTGATCTCTCTCTCTCTAAAATAAAAATTAAAACGAAACAAAATAACCTAAGGGCTTTGAACTGTTTTCTAGTGGGGACCAGTCTAAGACAATTCAGGGAAAGTATCATGCAGTTCTAGGAAAAAAAGTTATGGAACTCAGCTTATGATTCTCCATGCAGAAAGAAATGTTGAAATATTATCTTATGCTTGTTTTAGTGGGACTTATTAAAATTAAAACAACACATACTCTAGCATGGCTCTGTGTAAGGACAACAGGCATATTCATGAAGTGCTTCCTATTTCAAAAAAAGAAAGAAAAGAAAAATTATCTTGTATTTTTCTCCTTTTCCCTGTTACCCTGCTGTCCAATTAACATATTCAGAGCACTGTAAATAACATCCTGCTTGGTTCAAAACAACGTGAATCTTCCTATCCAACCCTGGTTCCTAAAATCTCAGTGGGAACTTCAGTGTATTGTTTGTGAAAGAAAGGCAGTTCTAATTTATCCTAATTTCCCCTTGAATAAACTTCAAAATCACCAAAGTAAACCCAATGATAATTTTGTGATAGATAAATCATAGAGATTTGCTGAGGGGAAGGTCTAAAAATCAAAGCCACTGCCTTGATTTGTGCCCTGGTTTGTTTTGGGCAACATGCCCATCTGCCCATGACTTTCATGATTTGGGAATCAGAATTGATTTCTCTTTTAGGGGGTGAGAGGAAGCATTTAGATTATATAATTTAGGGAAAGGGGACAGAATAAATAACTACCAAAGAACAGAACTGAAAGATAAGAATTTGAGCATTTCTGTTGCTGTTAGTTGTTTGTTTACTAGAACTTTGAGACCACTTGACTTAGATGGGGATATTTACAGCTTTGAAAGACTGAATAATCAATTTTGCAAATATAGTTTTTAAGTAGTCATTTAACTCATTTTGTCCATATATTATATTCCAAGTTACCCAAACTCTTAAGGCCTTGTTTATAAAGCCATTCCAAGAACTAAAGATTACTACAGGACAAATCCTCATTCCATTTCATTCAAAGTTTTAATTAAAAATGTGCATCCCTGCGTTTCCTTTTATCAATCATATATCCTGATGGAATACCTGAACATTTGGGCCATGCACTCTACTCGGCATATGAAACTAACTAATACATAGCTCCTATCCTCAGCAACTTTACAGTCCAGCTGGGGAGACAACAGATGAAAAACTGTTGCACTGTAATATGGTGCATACAGAGGTCTATCTGAATGTAATAGAAATTACAGCTTCAAATGTACATCACAGAAAGTGGCATAAATGCAAAATGGCTTTCATTGGCTCTTATAAATGAAATGTTCAGGGGAGGTCTTTCGTTGTGTGTACAAATACATGCCCATGGGTCCTCATCCTCAGGCCTATCAGAATAGTCCTGCCTTTGCCAGGATCAAATCATTATCACAGCCTGTCTATAGAAAAATAGATTCTGGGTAGCCCCGATGGCTCAGTGGTTTAGCGCCGCCTTCAGTCCGCGGCGTGACCCCGGAGTCTGGGGATCGAATCCTATGTCGGGCTCCCTGCATGGGGCCTGTTTCCCCCTCTGCTGTGTCTCTGCCTCTCTGTGTGTGTCTCTCATGAATAAATAAATAGAATCTTAAAAAAAAAAAAAGAAAGAAAAATAGATTCTGTTTTCCCTATAGCGAAAACCAGAATTTATTTATTTATATATATATTTATTTGTTTGTTTATTTATTTATTTATTTATTTAGAGATGGAGAGAGTGGTGGGGAGATGCAGAGGGCGAGAAAGAATCTTAAGCAGACACTGTGCCCAGTGTGGAGCCCAATGGGATGCTCAATCTCACAGCCCTGAAATAACCTGAGCCAAAATCTAGTCAGATGCTTAATTGAGCCACCCAGGCACCCTGCCAAAACTAGAATTTAATTTTATCCTCAAATTGGTCTGATTTGTTTTTTGAATGCCTCTCTTAGCCTAGCTCCTCAACTGGTGTGCCCAAGCCCACTGGGTACTATAATAATACTAGTATGCCTTAAATAAGTTGTAGGTGTGCTGAGGTGTCAAATCTCTTCTGCTCTGAAGTGCAGTCAGGCAGAGACCAGGCTAATCATCTCTGGCTTGGAGCAGCTCCATTCTTTAATCTCAGTGTGGCATTCTAATAATATTGTTTGTTTGTTTGTTTGTTTGTTTGTTTTTGTGGCCCATACCATGGACAAAGATTGAGCAGTACTGCCCTAACTACTTTTGATCATTAGAGAGCTGTAGTGCTTTGCTTAGTCCATCTTTGAAACTCAATGGGACCCATTTAATGTGAATTCTCTGGATGGAGAATGGGGGAAGTGGTGTGATTCCTCTGGGACACATTTGAGAGATTGTGAGCAGAATTAAGGAGCATAAAACAACAAATGGCCACTCAATACAATGGTAGAGGTCTGATTCTATGTGTTGCTGTCAGGAAATTGGAGCTTTTCTTGTGCTTTAGAAATGAAATATCACAGAGCTTAAGCTTGAAATGTTTCTTGATGCATATACTGGCAAAATATTTGTAAGAGTGCTGCCTTTTTACATTATAATAGTTAAATCTTAGGATAGTCTTCAAGAAAAATACTAGTTTTTTAGCTTGCAAAGAAGTAAGCAATTTGCATTAGTTAAAAAATAATAAGGGGAAGGTTAGGGGGAGGGTTTGAAGCAGAACAAGAGGCCCTCCTTGTGTGAAGTCCTCTGCTCCATGAGCATGACAGGTACCTGATGACTTCTGCACTACCATCATTTATGGGCCTGGGCCATGCTTTTAACTGTCTGGGGGACTGCTCAGAAACTGGTTCCTTTAGGGTTACTGCAAATCAGAAGATCTGATTAGTCAATTATTCCTTTGTCTGAAAGAGGCCATTAAATTTGATGAAGGAAGCTGTCAATGCATTAAAAGGTACAACTGAGTGAAAGGTGAGAACAGATGCTGACAAGTATGGTAAACATGAGACACACCTGACAAGACACAGGACAAGCTGAGCAAATGGCTCATAAAGCTGATTTCGCAGGAGGACAGTAAAATCCTTCCTTTCAAGCGGCTTGACTTTTTACTAAGCATTTAAATGGAGACAGGGTCTACTGAGGAGAGTGGACTGCATGCTTTTACTAGATTTTGCAGACATCAGTCTTGTATAATCATTCTTTATTATAGTACTAAATCTATTAAATTCTTATAGTCTTTTCCCTTTACATAAACATTTTCTCTTACTAAAAACAGATATTCACTCTTTCTCAAGCACAATAATTGTTTTTGACAGTTCCTCTTCTGTATCTCTTTTAAAAGTCATGAAGAATTGGGTTCCTGTTGTAGTGATGGTTGACATAAGGTAATGATTTAGAAATAATTACAAAGAGAGAGTGGTCTAAGGAAGACCCGATGGCTTCCTTTTCTACTAAGAAATTTTATAGCTACTGCTTTATAACTCTTCTAGTTATAGATGATTTCATCCCATAACCACTATAGTAATAGTCATTAATATAAAGGCCTCAAAAGGATTAGAGATTTATTTTGTTTTTAAATAAGCACCCAGACATTTGGATGTTTCTTCAAGGGTTATCTGAACCTCATTGGTCTGGAAAAAGCTTTAATTTGTGAACATGCAGTAGCTTCTTGCAAGATTTGTAGCTTTGGGTCACTTTGGAAGAGTTTGGGTCACTTTGGAAGTTGAATTTCTTCGTAATTTTTCCTAGTAGTCTGATACTCTCTCATCGTGCTGTCTAATGAGACATCTACATGTTTATTGTTGAAGACTGTGGTCAAATGTCGAGTTTTGCCTTGTGGCTTGGCCATCAGTGCTACTGGGCAAGGGCTAGTCTCTAATTTATACCCCTTTATTACCAATGTAATGCTAGCTACTGAAACAAAGAAAGCCCAGATTCTTTGTGGCTTAACATAATAGAAATTTATTTCCCACTCATATCAGGTCTAAGTGGCAGCACGGGCTCTCCTCCCTGCAGCATGTAGAGACCAGGCTTAGGAAATACTTGGCATCTGTGACTATTCTTAGCCTCAAATCCAGCCTGCAGGCAAGAGAAGAGAGAGTGGAAAATCTCATGACAGAAATGTTGAAAAAAAATCACTTTGGCTCACTTATTACTCACTGAAACTGAGTCTCAGGAGTCCACCAAGATAAAAGGTGTTGGAAAATGTAGTTCCTTACTAGAGAGCTGCTTCTCAGTGACAACAGCACATGGGGAAGAAAATCACAGGTATTTGGTGGAAAATAGCAGTCTCTTCACAACCTGTGCATGACACTTAACTCTGTAGCTATAAGCACTTATGATGTGTACATCTGAATGAAAAAATGCTTTGGAAATATGTCTTTTCCACTTTCAGTGGACATTTAGTTTGGAAAGTCAGAAAAAGTCCCCTCTATTTTTTTTTTAACTTTTTGTTTTAATTCCAATTAGTTAACATACAGTGTTATATTAGTTTCAAGTGTACAATATAGTCATTCAGTATTCCATACATCACCCAGTGCTCAGCATGACAGGTGCACTCCTTAATCCCCATCACCTATTTAATGCATCCTCCTACCCACTTCCCTTTTGGTAACCATCATTTTGTTCTCTACAGTAAGAGTCTGTTTCTTGGTTTTCCTCTCTCTCTCTCTCTCTCTCTCTCTTTTTCCCCCTTTGCTCATTTGTTTTGTTTTTTAAATTCCATGTATTCCATATAGTATCTGTCTTTCTCTGACTTATTTTGCTTAGCCTAATTCTCTCTAACTCCATTCATGTCCTTGCAAATGGCAACATTTCACTCTTTTAATGGCTGATTAACATTCCATAATGTATATACATACCACATCTTCTTCATCCATTCATCAGTTGATGGACATTTGAGCTGCTTCCATAATTTGGCTGTTGTAGATAACGCTGCCATAAACATCAGAGTGAATGTATCTTTTTGAATTAGCGTTTTTTGTATTCTTTGGGTAAATACCTAATAGTGCAGTTGCTGGTTCTTAAGTACTTTTATTTTTAACTTTTTGAGGAATTTCAATACTGTTTTTGAGAGTGGCTGCAGCACTTTGGATTCCCTCCAATAGTGCAAAAGGGCTCTCCTTTCTCCACATCCTTGCTAACACCTCTTATTTCTTGTACTATTGATTTTAGCCATTTAGACCAGTGTAAGGTGATATCTCATTGTCTCACTGCAGTTTTGATTTGCATTTCCCTGATGTTGAGTGATGTTGAGCATCTTTTCATGTGTCTGAGAGCTGTTTGTATATTCATTGCATGATAAATGTTTCTTCTCTTACTTTCAATCTGCAGGTGGTTTTAAGTCTAAAATGAGTCTCTAGTAGGCAGCATATAGATTAGTCTTGTCATTTTATCCATTGTGTCACCATACATCTTATGATTGGGGTGTTTAGTCTATTTACATTCAAAGTTATTACTGATAGATATGAATTTATTTCCATTTTTTTTTTTTTTTGCTTAATTTGTGGTTGCTTCTGGAGATATTCTCTGATTCTTTTTTGTCTTTCTTGTTTTACTGATTTATTTACTCATATATTTGGGTTTCTTTCTTTTTATTATATGCAGGTTGATTAGTGGTTTTGATATATGGTTACTCTTAAATTCTCACTTAATCTCTCCTGTCAATAGCAATCTATATTAAGTTGATGATCTTTTAAGTTTGAATCCATTCTTGTCTCCACATTTTAGGTATATGTTATTATATCCTATGAATTCCTTGACTGATGTTTACAGAAATATTCATTTTTACTGTTTTTGTGTTTCCTATCTTTCTTTCTCTCATTTTTTAAAGCAAGATTAGAAACACCCTTGATCCAATGAACAGGAGGCTGGAAGGAGAGGAATGAATTAATGATCTAGAAGACAAAGTAAGAGAAAGCAATGAAGCTGAACAAAAGAAATAAAGAAGAGTTATGCAACAGAAGAATAGACTTAGAGAATTCAGTGACTTCATCAAATATAATAATACTCAGTGTTATAGGTGTCCTAGAAGAAGAGAAAAAAAGAGGGCAGAAAATTTACTTCAAGAAATAATAGCTGAGGGATCCCTGGGTAGCTCAGCGGTTTAGTGCCTGCCTTTGGACCAGGGTATGATCCTAGAGTCCCGGGATCAAGTCCCACATAAGGCTTCTGCATGGAGCCTGCTTCTCCCTCTGCCTGTGTCTCTGCTTCTCTCTCTCTCTCTCTCTCTCTGTCTCTCATGAATGAATAAATAAAATCTTTAAAAAAAAGGAGAGATAATAGCTGAAAACTTGCCAAATCTGGGGAAGGAAAGAGATATCTAGATCCAGAAGGCACAGAACAGAGAACTCCCATAAAAATCAATAATCTCAGGCCCACACCAAGACATAGTATATTAAATTTGCAAAATACAGTGATAAGAAAAATATCAAAAGGTGCAAGACTAAAAAAAAAAAAAAAAAAAAGTCATTAACCTACAAGGGAAAACCCATTAGGCTAGCTGGAGATTTTTCTACAGAAACTTCACAAGCCCAATGAGAGTGGCATGACATATTCTAAGTTCTCAATGGGAAAAATCTGCAGCTGAGATATGCTCTGGTCTGCTTATGAAATAAGACCTAATATCACTTCCATAAGATCTGAAGCCCTGCAGAACTCTCTCATTGGGAGATGTGTCATATGTATGAGGGAGTAGGGGGTGTGCTGGTCTTCTGGAGGAGGGGGTCCACTGCACTGGGGCCAAGGCAAGCTTGACAGAGAGGGGAAGTCCCACCAAAGCACGTTGTGTGTAGGTGGAGGGGGGTAGGGGAGCCGACCTTGGTGTAAGCAAGTTAGGCAGCCAGTGTTAGTGCTGTACTGTTTCCTGCAGGTGGTTCTGCGTTTGTGCTGAGGACAGAAGCAGGAAATGGCACCTGCCAGCTCTATTGTTCCTGGAAAGGTATCTCTGTGAATACTGCCTCTCAGGAATGTGCTCTGAGAGGAGTGAATAATCTCCGTCTGTGTGCCCCAGCTGTTCTTCAGATCACTGTTTCCACACTGTCTGCCTCAGGTTGTTTGCCTGCCTTCTCTCTAGGAGCAGCCCCAATGTCTCTGGGCTCTCCCTGAGCCAAGCCTGCTGACCTTAAAACTCCAGGCATTAGGGCCCACTGGTTGCAAGGACAAACACAATTCAGCCCCTTTCACTTTCCAAGCCAGTGGCTTTGCGGAAATATTCTCCTTATGTGTTCCCCTCTGTAGTCCTGTTTCTCTCACCCTTCTCTGCAACCACAGATTTCCTTTCCTCCACAGCAACTGTGATCTTTTTCTGCCCTTAACTATTTCTCCACATTCCCTACATTCTTCAATGTGACTTCTTCTCTTCCTTTAGTTAAGGATTTTGTTCTACCAGTCTTTGGGCCAATTTCTGAGGTATTTAGGATGATTTGATAGTTACCTAGTTGTGTTCATGGGATGAGGTGAGCCTAGGGTCCTCCTACTCTGACATCATCTTCCTGCTCCCTCTCTTCTATTTTTTTTTATTCCCAAAGTTGTAAGTACAGTGAAAAGAATATTTTCAAATTGCAAAGTACCTAATGGTCTTAGGAATTCATACAACCTCTGAGAACATTCTATCCTCTGTATTGACCCGATGTATATGACAAGGACCAGCGTCCCAGTCCTCCTAATGGACTACCTACAGTTTGGGAGTATTTTTTGGCTTTTTAGTGACCTGAAGGTCTCCCTAAATTCTAGCTATTTGTTGCCGTATGCTGAAGATTAATTTTAAAGTAATTACTCTGGCAAACAAAACTAACATAATAAATCTTAAATACTAAAAATGTTCCTATGGTATGATATTTGTGTTTTTCTGCATAAGCCACATGACTATTTTCTCAGCTCAGTCAGTAATAAAGCTAATGTTATTAATAGTGGTAGTATATGCACTTATATAGGGCCTTATTCAAAATGCTTTAGAAGTATTAACTAAATTAATCCTCAAAATCATGCTTTGAGGTATCATTATTATCTCCATTTATAGATGAAGACATGGAGGTGCATAGACTTTTCCTGGAGTGGAAGGCCTCCAGGAAGTGAGAGAGCCAATGTTCTGAACCTAGGGAGTCTGGCTCCAGAAACCACACTGGGATGCCTTTCGCTCCATTCCTTTTTAAGCTGGTTAGATCAAATTCATTGTTTAGTGAACATTTGTTTTCTGTTTTATGAGGGGAAAATAAGAGTGCTATGCTGGGCCCCATGATTAATAGAAAGCATTGATATTTTTTATTCTGAGGCTGTGATTATGGTTTAAAGGGCTTGATGGGAATCTGGGCCTGGATGTTGCTAATCAGATCTTTGGCTAGAAATAGGGAAGATAAGGTCAGTATATAGTTAGAAAGAATCACTAAAATTAGTATATATGTGTATATACAATATAAATAAAACAACTCCGGGCAGGATGCTACAATTCGTTAAAGGCTAGTACACGATTCTTATCCCCATGGCACCAGCCCCTTATATCAGTCAGATCCCAGCCTGCCTATCCTATCTCTGCCCCTTTATCCACACCTTAGCATGGAATATCTTTCTTGTCTCTACCTCCTTTCTAATTTAGTTTCTCCATAAAATAATCTAGTCCATTTAGGTGTCTCTCTGTTGAATACTTCTAGATTCATTTAGAAACCATTCCTCAGATGTTGTATTTTAAAACATACAAATGCTCCTGTTCTTTCTTTCAAACCAGATTCTAAATATACTACTGGTAAAGAAAACATATTTTATTTCCTTTTTTTCCCCCTACATCACTTAGTGACATACTCCATTCCGAAGTTCATTAAAACCACGGTTAATTTTTTTTACAGAGAACTGTATAGTGAAAAACCCTACCTCTATTAGAGCCCTTAGAGAGATGTTAGTTGATATGTCAGTTCTTTCTAAAGGTCCTACTGGCTTATGGTTTCCCTCAATTCTGTAGTATCAGCACCTTTCTCAGATGCTTGAACTAGAAAAGAACATACTTCAGACCAAAAACGTTTCTAGTTGAATTGCTACACCATTGTTTGCTTTGTTAACTGGGAAATGTTCTGATTCAACCATCAGGGCATCTCTAATTCTTACAGCTGTTAGAAACAGAATAAAGGAATAAGATCAAGATGCTTGGACTTTTTGCAGAATCTTAAGGCAGAGTACAGCAGAGCAGTGCCTGAGTGGCCACACATGTGCTGGGAGGACTTGGCCACTCACTGCCACACTGCAAGTGGTGTGACTAAGTAATCACTGCCAGCTTTGTTCCCACTTTTACAAACTTGGGATGAGATTCAAACCCTTGTTTAAAATTAGAGTCGATTGTCTTATTTAAATTTATTTTTTATACTTATATTTCAGAATGTTATTTGACATGAAAAAATATATACACTTATAGTCAAGCAAACAAATGAAAAAGAAGCAACAGTCTGGCACATTTTGTGAGTCTATTTTTGTGAGTCTATTTTTTCCACTGGGTGGTTATAGGACACAAATCTAATGTATTTATTACAGCAATTATCTAGAGAATATTCTGGAAATACCATATAATGGTATCAATTACTCATGACTACTAATCTTGAACTTATCAGATACCATTTATTCTGGGACACCAAGGGCAGGATTTTTTTTTTTTTTTTTTTTGAGAATTTAGCACTGGACACATTTACATCATCAATTATAGACATCCTGAACCACCTTCCTCTATTCTTGATAGCCTGGAGTTCTGAAACAGTACTACTCACTGATGTAGTCACAGTCCCTTAAGGAAAAGTTTGTCTTGGTTCACAAGTTTTATTTAATTTTTTGGAGTTAAATTAAAGGACTATAAATGTCAATATAGTTTATTTTTAGGAACTATTTCTGTGAATATTTTTGCATTTTTATTTCAAAAATATCTGCAATTCCATAAATCATGAAGTTATTGCCCAGTTGCTTTTTGGGCAACAAAAATTCACTTAAAACTCCAAAACTCATATATTTTCCCAAAGGGTGAGCTTTTCATACACATTCATTTTTTCAGCAAGTATTTATTGAGTGCCTACCATGTGCCAGGAACTATTCTAGGTACATGCGATACATCATGGGGAAAGTAAAAGCAGGCATTTGAGCAAAAGACTTTGAAAGAGGTGAGATGGTTGGCCTTGTGGATATTTTGAGAAGAGTGTTTTAGACAGAGGAAACAGCAATGCAAAGTTTTTAAGTAGGCACTTGCCTGGAAATTCAAGGGTAGCCAGAAGGTTAGTGTGGCTGGGGTCAAGTGAGAAGAGATGAAGAGAGTTTGGAAAGGTAACAGAGGGGTGTGAAGGAGTGGATGGCTCAGGAAGTACCTTGTCAACCACTGTGAAGACCTGCTTCCACTCTAAGTAAAGTGGGTAGCCAGTGGGAGCTCTCATATTAGCTTCACATGGCTGCCTGGAGCAGGTGCATGAAGTGTTATCATTTCATCTTATAGATGAAGAAATGGGATGATGAAAATTAAGATAATGTGCAAAATAATCTGCTTTCAATAATTCAATTTCTCTTGGAAAAGAAAGGAAAACATTTGTAGAAGTCCACTTTTTTGACATTCTTTAAGCCTTCCACTGTTCCTATTTTCATCTTTTTAATCCTTACAAATAATCATATACAATGATTAATATATTTCCTGTTTAATAAATGAAAAAAATGGAGCTTTAGCAAGGGGATAAAATTTTCAAAAGCCACACAGCTAGTGAACATAGATTCAACATAGATTCAAGGTTAAGTCTCTGATCTCAAATACAAATTTTTTTGTAGTTATATTAAAACAGTTTTAAAATTTTGACTAGGAATCATTTCCCACTCAGATAATAAGGCAAAAGACAAAAAAAGTATCCACAGACATCTCCAAGATTCAGAAGCTATTAACCTTTTGTCATGTTTCCTATAGATCATTTTTTTTCTATTTAATTTAGAAAATAAAAGTTTTAGATATTTTTTCCTATTTGATGGAAATAGAATGCTAGGTTGTCCTTATGTTAACTGGAATTTCTTTGATTATGGTGAAGCTAATATGTAGGAGTTTTTATTAACCATTCATTTTTACCTATTTTGTGTCATATGTTCATATTGTTTGCTTATTTTTCTATTGATTATCTTTTTCTTATTTACTTGCCAGAGCTGTTTATAAATTCTAGTCAATATTCATTTATCTGTTTTATTTCTTGCAAATATTTTCCATGAGGGCTGGGATTTTTTTCAACATTTATTATGAAATATACAAAAGGTTAGATAAGATGTACACATATGCTTAAATCACAAAGGCAATATTTCAATTTTTCCTCATTAAAATATATTACTTTGAGTGTCTGACAAATATCATTATTATATCAGGAAATTTTCTAAAAGTAGATGTTACATTTTATCTGATATGTTTTCTGCATTTACTGATGTGATTATGTAATATTTTCCACTTAATATTTTGATATGGTGAATTATAATAATTGATTTTCTAATGTGCCAACAAGCTAGCATTCCTGGAAGAAACTCAAGTTGCTAATTATTGCTTTAATATATTTTTCTATTACTTTTATTGGCTTAGTTTTTTACATCAATGTTCCTTAGAGATACAGCCAGTGATTTTCTGCTAATTTTCTTCTCAGAGCTGTTACCAAGCTTATACCAACTTCATAAAATAATTTGAGTAGTGTTCCTTCTGTTTCTATTCTCTGGAAGTATTTGTGTAATATTGGAATTAGTCAATCTTTGTAAGCTTCACGGAATGTGTTGTAGAAGCCATCCAGACCTGAAATTTTCTTGATGGGAAGATTTGTGACTATTTTTAGAATAGACTGTCCTGGTTTTCTATTTCTTCATGAGTCCATTTGGGTAAGTTACATTTTGGGAGGATTATTTTCTTTTGTTGAAATTTTCCATTTTTTTGAAATAAACTTGTTCATAATATTATCTTATCTTTTTAATATGTACATAAGTAATAACGATGTCCACTTTTATATTACTGATATTATTTTTTGTCTTCTCTTGTTTTACTTGATTAGTCTTTCAAGAATTTGGCTATTGTATGTTATTTTTAAAAACCAACTTTCAGCTTTGTTGACTCTATGACATGCTTATTTGCTATTTCATTAACTTTTGTTTTTTACTTCATTATCCTTCCTTTCTTCTTTTTTCTTTTTCTTTGCATTTTTATACTAGCCTCTTCCTATTTCACTGACATGAAATTGACATGACAATAATTCATTAATTTTCATTCTACTACTTTTTTTTTTTTTTTTTTTTTATGATAGTCACACAGAGAGAGAGAGAGAGAGAGGCAGAGACACAGGCAGAGGGAGAAGCAGGCTCCATGCACCGGGAGCCCGATGTGGGACTCAATCCCGGGTCTCCAGGATGGTACCCTGGGCCAAAGGCAGGCACTAAACTGCTGCGCCACCCAGGGATCCCTCTACTACTTTTTTTTTTAACATGTGCTAAGCTATCCATTTTTATTTAACTCCTGCTTTAGGTGCATCCCTAAGGTTGGCTCATATTTCAGTTCTAAACATTTTCTAATTTTAATATGAGTTTTAGAATGACTCAAAAAGGAAATGTATCATCTGATTCCCAAACTTTAGGGAGGTTTCTATGTTGGTTTGGTTTCTTTCCCCATTAATTTCTAGTCAGAGAAAATGGCTTGTGTGATTTAATTTCTTTGAAATTTATTGAACATACTTTTTAGCTCAGGATATGGTCAGTTTTTATAAATGTGCATGTTGTAAAAGAATGTACATTCTATGGTTGTTGACTGAAATAGCCTGGAAAAATCTACTAGGTCAATTTTTAAATAAAGCTATTCAAGTTTTCCATATCCTTTTTGTTTTTTTTTTCCTTTTTATTATATCTTTATAAAGAAAATTTTGTTAAAATCTCCCACTCTTTGATAATTTGTATTCTTGTTCTTCTAATTTTTTCAATTTTTAAAATTAAATACAGAAAAGCTTAAAGATTCTAGAACCTCTTGATGATCTGTGGTGTATTACATTTTTTTTTCATTGTGAAATGGCCCTGTTGAAATATAATAATGCTTTTTGCTATAACATCTCTTTTTTTAATATTGCTATAACTAAAAATCCATTTTTGAGGGAGGTTAACATTTATAAGATATATCTATTTAAAACTTTAAAATTTTAAACTTTCTGTGTTCCTATTTTTAATATGCATCTTTTAAAAAAGTATTTATTTGGTTTTTGCATTTTAATCTATTTTATCTTTGCCTTTTAATTGTAACATATGGCTCATTTATATTTAGTATAATTACTGATCTATTTTGGGTTAAATTCTACCAACATTTTTGTGCTGTTTGTACAATTTGTTGTATATATATTTTTTTTCTGCTTTCTTTGTGATTGTGTTATTTCTGTGACTGCATTTTTTCCCATCTTCTAGTTGGAATTTATAACTTTCTATTCTTTAGTGGTTACCTTACAAAATACATGACACTTCATTTATCAAGTACAGTTATTCAATACATTTGTTTTTTCCTGAGGAGGAGTTAGGATTAAAAACCAGACAATTAGCCGCCATAGGCTATTCTTTTACCATCTATTTTCATTTACATTGCAAATTGAGAGATTAAGGTCACATCAAAGAGCTGAGCTTGCACTTTGTTTTTCTGATGCCCTAGGTCAAGTACATTCCTCAGTAAACTAGAATTTACTTCAGAAGCCTCACAAAATCATGAAAACACAATCTATTACTTTGGGTATCAAGAGGTTCAAAATCTCTTATTTGGTTCATTATAATGAATTGTGAATTACTTCAGAATCCCATATGTTGTTTTTGTTTGAATAAAATCTGAAATATATTAAAAAATACCTACTGCTGTGTTGCCTATTTGCTTTTCTCTTTTTAAATGTCCTATTGAGAAGTGCTGCAGAAATTTTGTCCTGACATGTGGGGGCCCAACTATTTCCTGCCACACTCAGCTTGGGGGACATAGCCTCTGGGTTATACTCTTTTGAAATTGTCCTGCTTAAGTGCATGTTTTGATTTTGGGATTTTCCAGATGCTTCATAAGCAGGTCCCATGTGTTAAAATTTTAGGAAATTCAGCATGTTTCTCAATGTGAGGCATTTCAGTACTCCACAAATTTAGGACAGTTACTCTATTAGTTGCGATGAGGAGATTGCTATTTAATTTCATTCTATTGTTTGCATATTATATGTTTATTCTTCTTTGCTTCATTTTTTATTTTCCTGGGTTTTTAAAAAGTCTACATTTAACATTTTGAGCAATTTAATTTTTATATATAATTATATCCTCTGGGTACTTAAATTGAAAACACATTACAAATTTAAAGCAAATTCAGATAAATAAATGTATAATGCATTCACTTCTGAAAGAAGGTTATCCTTATGCTAAAATTTTCTGCTTATTTCAAGTCTCAGAATCATATCACATAATTAAAAAATTGGAAAAGACAGGTACCATGTCAACATTCTTTCTCACTTTATTGATGAGGAGACTGAGACCAAGAATGTTTAAAAAGATGGGTAATGGCTGAATTAGTTCTCGAACCTGAATTCCCTCATTCCTGATATAAAGCTCAAAAATATAGGTTATGTGTTTTTGAAATATTGGTTTTAGACAGTAGCAAAGTATGACTCTGAAATATTGTAATCTTCACATAAGTCTACAATTTAGTCTTTGCTCAGATATCTGAAAGTTAATCTTGTCTTCAAATTTCTTATTAGGTCTAAACCAGTCCTTTGATAGGCACCAGGGAGAAAAACAGATGTGATCTCAGCTTTCAACAATTAAGAAATCATCCAAGTAAGTGTAAAATTACAAATGATGGAAATATTCATCCCCTTTCCCCAATTCTTTTTGGTCCCATTATTCAAACCTCAACCCAAACTTTCTTTATTGAGAGAAGCTTTCAGTTTAGTCCAGGTCATTCTACTTATGAACATAGATTGTTAAATTATCGGGGATTTTGCTGGCCAGTTGATAAACAGAGCAATTATTAAAAATTAAGTTATATGTGCTTGTAATCAAGTTGTATTGAAAACAAAATAATTACTCAAAATTCATCACTTCATTAGTATAATGGTGTATTTTAATATTAACAAAGCTCTCCTGTCATCGTACATGTTTTATTCACTCTCTTGGGAGGTCACATATACTTAACGTGTGTGAACTATACCATAGAGGACCTAATAGGCCTAGTAAGGACTTGGGGTTTTATCCTAACATAAAGAAAACATTTTCCAGGTCTAATTTGATATTCTTATTCAAATAATATCTATATTTTAAAAAGATTGCTTGGTTGCTTTCTTGTAAGGCAGTAGGCATGACTAAGGGGAGTCCATCTAGATGGTCACTGCAGTAATCTAATGGAAAAGTAATCATAGCTAACTCTAAGGAATGTCCCGGAAGAGAAAAATGCATGAATTTTCGAGACATTTAGGCATTAACTCAAAAAGACATGTGTAAAGAAATATTGCGGGTGTGGCAAATAGCAAAATGGGAATAATACTATTATTCCCAATAGGAAGTGGAGCTTTGCTTTCCTCTATTAAATGTAAACTGGCCTTGAGACCAGCTTTGATCAGTGGAACAGCAGCAAATAGAAGCTTAGAAAGCATTTTCACATGAGAGATCTCTTTCATTCACATTAAAATTTCAGGATGAGCACAAGCAGGCTGGCCTGCTAGAGGATAAGACACGATGTTCAGCAAGAGGTTCCAGTTGATACCGCTGTTCCAGCCAAGATCCTTGAAGGAGTTTAGCTAACAACAGTCAGTCAGCTAGGACCACACCAGAAGGACATCAGGCTGTATGAACACAGCCCACACTGCTGGCCAACTGATACTGGGGCTTATTTTTAAGGAGATATATGCCATAGGAGGATTCCTACAATATAAGCTCTACTTCCTCTGATTCTTGTTTGAGTAGTTCAAATTTCACTAAATACATCTAGTTAATAGCCCATATTATACATGTCAGTTCCACCAGCCTAAAAATTCTTTTTCAAAGGTCTATTTCCTAATTCATCTTTTGTTCATTGCAATTTCCTCCCCGAAGATAGGTTTTTGGGTTTCTTTGGGGGGTGGGGGAAGGTGGTCTTTTTGTTTTCTTAGTTGGTGCTTAGAAAAATCATGTAAATATCAGTGATTAATAATATAGAAAATGCTTTCAAGATGTAATTAATATATATAAGTAGGGAAAGATTTTATTGAAAATCTTTGATGTGAGAATCCTATATGCATATAGTTGTTAATTAAAAACATCTAGTTATAAATCTGAAAATTATAATACAACTTACTGAAATGATGGAAACTTCTGAAAATGTTTTAGATGCTTTGTATATCTGAATGCAGGAAAAGCGTTATATTCATACTAGCTTTCAAATTGGTTTTAAAATTCCAGTACAAATGGAGCAACTGGGTGCAGTTGGCTGTGTATCTGCCTTTGGCTCAGGTCATGATCCAGGAATCCTGGGATTGAGTCCTGCATCTGGCTCCCTGTTCAGGAGGAGTCTGCTTCCCCCTCTGCCCCTCATCCTGCTCATGTTCTCTCTTGCTGTCCCTCTTTCTCTCTCTCTCTCAAATAAATAAATAAAATCTTTAAAAAAAAAGATCCCACACAAAGAATTGAAAAAATTCTGTCCTCTGAAATATATTTTTTACAGACATATTGTTGTTATGTCTATATGAGATGAATAAATTATTTATTTTCATACATAATAAATTTAAGCAGGTGAAACTATTAGACACAGAAATAACTATAATTTTAAATGATTTAGTTATCACTTTTGTGATGGTTACGAGAGTTTTCTTCACCCCATAAATGCCAACCTGATTATTTTGGGACACATCTGTCAAATTGTTATTTCCCTTTGTGATGTGAAGATATTTCAGTATTTCACAGAAAACAAAGAACTCTGGAAAGGAATCCAAACTTCCTAACTTCTTTGTGATTTTACAATGTCTCAGATATTGACCTGGTTGAGAATTTCATGCTACCAAAATCTAAATGAAAAATCCATCAAAGATTTTGGATTTTCCCTCATTCTAAAGCTAATACCAGCGGTATGTAATTTATTTCTCCATTTGAGAAATGGTTAAACTAAACAATGCATTTAATGCGGATTTCTAAAATATATTAACTTACCTTGCTTGCAGTGACAAGACAACTTTAGAGTGTCACTTTATTAAATTTTAAAAAATTGTTAACTGGCAGTTAATTATATATATTGTCCAGTTATTCTGAACTAGTGAACATATTCTTGAAGTTTTTTAATAACATTCTATTCAAAAAATGGCCCATGAACCCACTTTCACTACATGTACTTTCACAAACAATTCCTATCATGCATTACAGTAAATTAAATAAACTTTGAATTTTGGTGGCTATATGGTTTTGAAAACAAATGATCATGACCATTTACTTAGTAGTAACTATACAGTATGCAGTGTTACAGTTTTATTATTTTGCTTAATTTTATAACCCATAAGATGGATTCTATTGTTATAGATGAGGCACGGGTTGAACAAGTGACCTGTTTGGAATAACACAGCCAGTAAAAGGTGGAAGTGAAACTACACAAACACATGCTGATATTTTGGCATGATTTTCACCCTGAAAGATGATTACAACTCACTTACTACACAGACACCTATATCTAGTAGTATCTGTCCCAATCAGGTGAAGAAGTTAGAGGTATGACAAGTTTATTCTTTGATTTATGGTTGCACATATTTAAGTAATAATATTATAACAAAATTAGTTTAAGTTAACATGGGGGAGGGGAGTATGAGCTTAAATAAATTTAAGCACCCATATATTACTGGGTTTTGACACACACTGCACCGGTCCCATCCAAGTTCAATATTCTATGATTATGTGATTCCTTTGGCTGTGGGTTTTGGTCTTATAGAAACCATTTGCAAATTACTTCAGTGGCTGTTGTGTAATCCTACTGTACTAGGAAAGAGTTAGGCGCTTTATACACCGGAGACTGTGTTTATTAAACTCATCCACACCCTGTGGTGTGTTTTTATGCACACTCCCTTTGTCTTCTGAAGGAAGTTTCTGCATGTGGGAGAAGGGTGTGAAGGAAAACAAAATCCTGGACTCTGCTTGTATGATGAATACAACTGAGCCACAAAAACATCTGCTGGGTTAAAGGCACCAGCTGTTGGCCATACAATGCCGTTGGTCAGGAAATGAAGAAAACTGTGGTGTCAGAGGATCAAACTGTGAAGAACTTTATAAAGACTAAATATTGCTATCCACACTGACATTTGATCAATACAAAGGACTTAAATAAAATATACTTATTTCAAGACTATTTCCTTTTCACTCCCCTTATTTTTATCACTGATTTTAGTCAAATATTTTTGAGCCATTCTAAAAAAAGGATGAGCTTAATGGTGTGTAAACAACCTGACCTGTGACAAAAGAGTTTTCTATTTTGAATTAATCTTTGTTTTCTCGTCCTCTCCAAAGAAACTTAATTTATATGTCACATCAGAAAACACTTTTGAAACTGATTTCACTTTTAATTTGTAACTATTGATCACCCTGACTTCCCCTTCATCTGTAGCCCTCATTAATGAAACAGAAGGTCTGAATTTCAAAAAAGGTATGCACCTGTTTACTTCTAGGACTTATCAACAATATTTTTGGAAAATCAGTAAACTATATTTGTATTGACAAAACACCCATGTTTCTGAAGGGTTGTCTTGTAATGTGCCATCATGGTAAATGACATTTGATTGGTGACCCAGAGTAGAACAAGTCTTATAACTCCTTGAAATGTGGAAGGCTTAAATTTTATAAAATAAAGAAAGGATTCCAAATTTGTTATTCGATGCATTCTTTATATTTAAGTACAAATAAATATAGAGGAGAAACTATTATAATTGAGCAAATACACTTAGATTTAAGCATCTTAGGAGCTCTGGAAAATGCAGAAATAGAATAGATTACAAAACTGATTGTCTAATTGTTGTAAGTAAAGAAATACTTTTTTATGGGTCTTAAGTATTTGGGCAGAAATAGTTCACTCTGATGCCTAATGTTCTATCCAACTGGAGTGATTTTCATTTATATAACACTCCTAGCTCCTAGTTCCCCAGCTAACCATTTTTCCTCCCAGGAAGGTCAAAGGGGATGCCTGCATGTTGGGCATCTGCCTTTGAACATTGCTTCTCAGTGAGATGGCGCTGATCTATTAGATTCTTGCAAATGATGGTGGGGGTGGTCTCTTGTTTCTCTTTCTTTCTCCATCAGGTCTAGAGAGAGGAAATGACCTGGGGAAGTGTGTTTGCTCTGCAAATTCAACATTTCCTTTGGGTAATTTTTCAAGACCTAAGCGGCCAAATTGGAAGCTAGGGTCTGCCCCATCAAGTAACTTTCTGCAGCTTAACATTCATAAGATAAGAGTTTGGGTCTTCACCTGCTGACTCTTGTGACTTATTCACAATGGGTACAAACCCTAGAGAGATGAGAAGATGCTTTTTTGTTACACCACTTTCACTCTCATCTTGGCATATTTGATTCATTCCTTAGGAATGCTGTGAAACAGAAGACAAAGCATATAGTTTGTAGATAAAAATACATATGGAGAAACCTGGGGTTGGGTCAGGACTTTAAGCCTTGCATTTTATTAGGAGACTCTGTATACCTTCAATCTGGATACTGTGCCATGGCGTATGTTTTGGGGTGTGGCTGGGTTTCCAAGGCTTTAAGATTTAGGCTTCAGCTCTGTGAAAACTTCACCATGAAAGGCCATTGCAGCTTTGGTAAGGTACACTTTATATAGGTAGGTATCAATTTCCATAGGGGTGGTGGGCCTTAAGCAAAGGAGTAGGAGTAAAGGCACAAGACTATGCAAACATAGATGGGTCTTAAGAGCTTCAGTACAGAAAAACGTTAGCTAAGAGGTCTGGGGTAGCATGAGAAACCTGTGTAGGGACAATATAGCCTTAGCTAAGATATAAACTCGGTTTCAAGTGATATATATATAGATCATGAGCAGACATGTGCTACCTAAAAACTTTGCATGCCCAGACTGCCAAGAGCTTAGCCACCATTGGCTGTGTTGGCTTCCAGCTAAATTAGCAGGAGACTCCTGGTGCCAGATATAGGTATGAGACATTATTTACTGTTGGCTTTGACCTGACTTTGGAGCCAAGAGAGAGAACAGGGAAGGATTAATCTGGGATTCATGAGACCCGTAGTGACCCAAGAATCACTTCATACTACAATGTCCCACATTGCTCTGGATTTGTTCATTACAAAAGCTCTAACCATGGCATGAAATTTTTCAAGACAGAAATAGTGACCTCTCTCAAATAAGAGGGGTAGATTTTATGACGAACACAATAAAAGGAACAGAAGCTTTATAATCATTTAGTGATTTAATCCATTTTAGAGCTTTTTATTTAAAAAAATTTTTTTTTTCATTTTTGAGCTTTTTAGCGTTTTTCCTAGCAGCACAATCTTCTTGACCACCAGAGGTTCTGGAGGATACCCAAGGGATCAGGGCTTGGCATTAGGGCTTCCTGAAGACAGGAACAGAAATGACCTGATTTATCTTTAGTACTTCACTCTCTTCCACCTAAAGTGTCTGATATTTTGCCAACAAATATGTGCAAGCATCAACTGTATTTACACTTAAAAAAATCATCAGAGTTTAGTGAACAAGTTGCATAATAAAATTAGCAGCTTATACGTTCCTGGTTTTGTTTTTGTTTTCAATATCATTATTCTGGCCCTTTTATTTAGAAAGAGACCCACAATTATATTACTGTTTTCATATAGGTCTTGAATCTTGAATTACTGTTGAGAGGGAGGTGTGTATAACATTTGGAACCAAATTGTTTCTTTTGTGATGTGACTGAATTTATCTCACGTCTGCAAACAATAACTTAATTAAGTCCCCAAAGTGCCTTAGGGGTGGCAGAGGACAAGATTTAACGAATTTTGAGGCATTGCAGAATAACAAAAGAATTTTAAGTCATTGTTCCTCAGCTGCAGGAGGGCCTTTTAGTCTATTCTGCTTTGAGAGGCCCTAACAATAGTGGTGCTATTCCAGTCCGGAGTTTCCAGTCCTGAGTTTCGTTAGCAGAGACACCAAAGCCAAAAGGCACTAATGACCTGTGCCATCTGGCCTGTCAGCACCCAGTTTTAGTGAAGTAGTTAAGAAATGTAGTCATTATTTATGTATTCTGGCTCTATTTTTAATTTTGATATATTTTCCCAATGTTTCCACTGATTAGTCAAGATCAAGACCCTGCCTGTGTCTTCTTAAGCATGTCCTTTCTGTGAAGGGTTTTAAACTTAAGATAGTTTTGCCACTCATGCAAGTAGATTATTCTTTTTGTAAAAAAACAAATGTCTTTTTTTGTAATTTGGTAAGCTATTTAGAAATGAGCTACTTAAAACATTTCATAAAGTCTCACCATTGCTCGGTTAATGTTTGTATTTAAGATTGAAAATATTTGAAGCACAGATAGTATAGAATGCTAGAGGAGCTTATTTATAATTTCTTCCTAAATTGTACTAAAATTTTGGCGTGATTAAAATTGATGGTCACATCCTTCTAGATATGTAAATGATGCCTGAGAATGCACCTTTGTTTTCAAAATTATATTCTCATTCTCACTATGTTAGGACTCGGAAGAAGGTAGGCAATTTTTTTAAAGATCACCAAGTTTTTTGGAAATAGACTGATCCGAAGACTATCGTTGGCCCCTCTTAGATTTCATTTGCTGAATCCTTTTTTACTAAACTGCCTTTAAATTGGGGGTTTCTCAAGGGACAGGTTCACATTTCACATTTCACTCTGAAGAACTTAGAGGTACAGAGAGGATAAGCTACTTGACCAAGGACACACAGCCACTAAGTGGCCGAAGTGAGATCTGAATTGAGGCTTCATGAGATTCCACAGTCTTTGATGTTATAATTTCCCATACAGCCTTCTGAAATTTTCTGACTCAGCAAGTCTTAGTGGGGCTGAGGAATTTGCTTTTTTTGTTGTTTTTGGTTTGTCTGTTTTTTTGTGTGTCTTTTTTTTAAACAGCCCAAATGAGATGATTTTTCTCTTAAGGAAAATTTGGGAAATTTACCCCAGTGAATAAATGTATAATGTCCATCCTGGAAATAGCAGAGATTTTTAACAGTAATTTTGGTTTTGCTTAGAAATGAGAATGCATCGATGCAAACTTTAAATCGTGTATGTTCTATTCTGGGTTCCAGCTATCTGGAGTCCAGATAGCTTTCTTTCTTATAAGTAAGTTGGGAAAAGTTGTTTTTCATAACTGTTCAGGAAAATAACCTGAGACTAATAAAAAATAAAAAATAGCCCAACAGAAATTAGGCAGTAGGTCCGAAAAAACTGACTGTGGGTTGCTTTGTAAGAAAGTACTGGGAAAGGAACCAGCCAAGTTATAAGGATGGACATTTTTCCTTTGTTTAGAGGCTTTTGTGACCTGCTGGGTTGAGCCAAGAACAGGAAATGTGAAAGTCTCTGTTTTCTTCCAGGACTCTCTTTGGCCCACTGGATATACAGGAAGTGGTAAAAAGCTGTATGGTGGCTCCTTAGGAATTGAAAGTCCTTGGGCAAATCAATCAGACCTGACTCTCCACATCAGCAAGCCAGGATAATAATATTGGCTAAACTTATTTGAATTCCATCTGGATTTACTTACTGGCAAGTGTAAAGTGTTTTCAAAATACCAAATATTATATAGGGCATCCAAGCAGCTTTAATTTCACCGGCCCTATCCTTTCCTTTCCAGCAACACAGTGTACACTGCTCAGTGTGGTGGGATACAGAGAAGCCCCAAATTGCTGGGCTCCCAGGGCCTGGCCCAATATTGTCCTCATGTGCTACTCATGCTGATCAAGGCCTGCCTTTGGGGCACCTGCTCTCTATTAACCTCCAACAACGATTTTGACAATCTTGAAGAAAATTTTGTTTTTAGACTTATTGATATCAGAATTAAACCATGAATACTCTGAAGATACAAAAACTTATGATTGTTACTGAAAATGTTTACCTTCCCCAGCATGTAATTTTGGGAACTTCTCCTCAGCCCTCCCTCCCAAAGCCTAGGACTGTCAGACCATGCTAGCTAACATACTTGAAAAATACATGTGCCTCTCCTGTTTTTGTGCACATTACAGACCACATAACTGATGTTAGATCTCTCTTTGCACTGCTGATGGGAAACTCAGGGCTGCATATGCAGTTTACATAGGAACTTGCTACACATTTATTTGGATTATATACTTCAGTCTTAGCTTCATCTCATATTTCTTACTTTGCTTTTCCTTTTGTTCTGTATTTTTTTCTCATCCAATTAATAATTTAACATTGTACTTGTGTGTCTTCAAATAGCCTTAAACTCTTCCTGGAATAAAAAGCATGGTTGAAGAAGAATCTATTAAAAATCCTGCTTGGCAAATCCCTATATCCATCCTCCAGAAGTTTGGATGTATAAAACATCTTAAAGGTATTTCTAGTTTTCTTACTGTGTGTACTTTTTCAGTATAGACCACAGAAAGCCATATTTCTATACCTTTCCCAAATATGTAGTATATCTGGGAAATGCAACTTTGTCCATCTGTAATAAATTTCCACAGATTTCAGCTTCTTGGGATATCTAAAACCTTTTACATGAACTTTCTTATGTTGATGGATTCAAAATCCACTTGATTTCTATTCTCTGGGAACTCCAAAGCAGAAGAGCAAAGGTAAAGAAACACTGTATTAAAAAAAATAAGAAAAAAAAGCAAGTGAATACAGGTTGAGGAAAATTCAACCTTAAGAAGTTCCCCTCCATCTCATTGCCTCATTCTCAGAGCCTATTCAGTACTTGGAAAAATTCATAACCTGGCAAAATAAAAGCATTCATTCTCCTCCAGGCTGTAAGCCAAATCAAACCATTCTTTTTAATTACAGGTGAATAATAACACCCTTAAATTTCTTACAAATAACGTCAGCCTCCTTTTGCTTTTTGACTGATGGAAGGTGATGAATGAAGACCTTTTAATTCAGCACAGCTGGATGTCTTTTGTTGCACTTCCTCTCAAATGTTGCTGTGCAGATCTGGCCTATTTTGTCAGATGTGCTGAAAACAACCTGCCTGACTGGAGGTGGAAACAGTCTTCAAACAGAAGACATGTGTGTGATTGAATACCCTGTCGGGAAGGCAGCTGTGGCGGTCAGTGTACGTGGTGGAAGATAGGCCATTTGCTTGTGAGAAAGGGACAGTGTGTGTGTGTGTGTGTGTGTGTGTGTACGTGTGTGTGCAAGTGTGTTTTGATTTTATGGTTCTCCCAGGACTAGAGAAGGCCCCTCTAGTCAACTTTTGAGGCTGGTATGAAAGTGACTTTAGTATTTCTGTCAATTTTGAGGCTGTCTTGTAAAATAGAAGGCCTACTGTCTGGATCTAAAGTCTTTGTTCTTTTATGGACTTCAGAATGCCCAGGAACCCAGGCCTTCCAAGGGCAAATCAGAAAGTCTGCAAGCTGCAGACTTCTGTGACATGTGGATAAGGAGTTGACTTGCTGCAGTTTGCAGCTTATTCAGCCTCTTCATACCATTTCCCTGGGAAGATAATGAAAGACTTCAGTGGCAACGCTTCCCCATTCCCCTTGCTTTCTGTAGGCTTGATTGGAATGAGTGATCTGTGACAGTGCATCTGGATCTTATCTCAGTAGTGCTGACCTGTGTCCACAGAGGCATGAGTGCAGTCACCCATAGTAGATAGCTCAGCCGACTCCAATTTACCAGGGATAATTCTTTACGCACAAGGGCCAAGTCAGTGTGCCAACAAACCAGTTTTCCAAGATGGAATAAAGCCTTAGACTATCTAAATTTTTTTGCTCTACTAGGTCCAAGGTGTTTCTTAGCCATCTTGTGTTATAGGCATTATCTCCATTTTACAGATTTTAAAAAAATGATAATAACACGGGCTTGGAGGATTGGGGGAACAGTATTATGAATTTAGGATGTGATAAATCTAGATTCAGCCTAGGTCTAGCTTGAAATCCTGTGCTCTTAGACAAACTTGACTTTATTATCATTTTATCAGTGTGTCTAATAAAACTGGAAGAGATTATTTGAAAAAAGAAACCACACACTGTAGTTTAAGAAATTTTAAAAAAAGAGAAATGTACAATAATTTTGTTCAAAATAGCTTAAATTGTTAGGATTTATTTAATATGTAAACAGAATTTGCTATATTTTTAAAAATGGCCTTCCTATTCTACTCCTTTCAAATGAAGATAACCCAAACAATGATTACTAGATAGTATTTGCACACCAGAGAGAAAGAGGAAAAAGAACACAAATGGTAGGGAAAACTCTTATTTGGAATTCTCGGTTTCTTTCCTATTGTCTTTAAATTCCTCATGTGGAACCACACAACATGATTAGTTTGCTCAATGAACTTAGTGATTGGTCATTAGCTAATAGGTACCTAGCATGAGTTTAGGGAGCTTAATGCATCAGGTTTGAATATAAAGGCTGAATTTGGAGGAACTTTGAATATGGTAAAGAAATGTCCTTAATTAGCTGAAACCCTAAGTAACTGAAGTAAGGCCTATATGTTTAAACTTCATTGCCTCAGCACTCTAGATATTTTGCAATGGTTTTGAGGGACTGTCCTGTGCACTGTAAAGTTTTTAGCAGCATCCTTGGATTCTATCCACTGGTTGTCAGCAGCACTTCTTTCACAGTTGTGAAAATAAAAAATGTCTCTAGATATTGTGAAATGTCTCCTGGGAGGCATATTGCCCTTGGTGGAGTACAACTACTTTAAAAGGTTTGTGATCATATAAAGTAAAAATTAAATCAACTTTGGAGATTTTTTTTGTGTGTATATGTACAAATATACATATCTACAAAGCATATATCTGTGCATATATATATGTATATAGGCACAGAGAATATAGGGTGATAATTGTATTACATTGTTTCCTATATATCTTATATGAAGTAGTTCATTATTGACTCTATATAGTTTGTAATTACTTGAAGATAGACATCATAATTCCTAGAGCAACCACTAAAAAAAAAAAAATGAAATAGATATACTGAAAAGCAAATAAATAAAAGTGGAACACTAAAAATAATTAATTAATTCAAAAGAAGGCAGGAAAAAAGAAATCGATAAGCAATAATAACAACAACAAAAGAATAATATGAGAAAAAATGACACAAAATGGCAGATCTAGAACTAATGACATCAATAGTTACATTAAGTGTAAATGAACTAAGTTTTCTAATTAAAAGCAAACTATCAATCTGTATAAAGCAGCAAGACCCAACTATATGCTGTCTCCAAAAGATGCACACAGAACTTGAAAGTAAAAATGATGAAAAATTATATACCATGCAAATACTATTCATAATAAAGCTGAATAGCTATATAACATTAATCACAAGGTTGAGTAGATCAGGAGAATTAATTTAAATGTGTATATGCCTAAAACTGGAGTTTTGACATACATGATATAATAACTAATACATAAAAAGGGAAATAAAGACTAATCTACAATCATATTTGGAGATTTTAACACAACTTTCTCAGTAATTTTAGTAATTAAGCAAAAATAATCACAATAAGAAAAGAGAAAATATGAATGATACTATTGTATTAGGGTTCTCTCTCTCTGTTGAGAGAAAGACTGATTTATTGTAGGAATTGGCTCACATGGTTATAGAGATCAAGAAGTCCCACAATCTATTATTTCCAAGCTAGAGAACCAGGAAAGCCAGTGATGGAAGTCCAAGTCCAAAGGCCTAAAATGGATAGAGGTTGAGGAATGGTGGACATGGGGAAAGTGGTGGCAGCTGATGGTGTAAATTCTGGTATAAGTCAAAGCCTGGAGCCCAGGAGTACAGATGTCTGAAGACAAGAGAAGGTGAATGTCTCAGCTCAAGCAGAGAGAGCAAATTTGCCTACCTCTGCCTTTTTGTTTGGATCTGATTCATTTTACTTAGATAAAATATTTCCAAAGCTGAAGACTTTGTATCAAGGCTTCTGGATCCATTTCACCAGTTTTCCACTTGGTCTAAACTTGTTCTTAAGTATAGATCTTGTGCTTCAGTTACTCAAAGTTTGTTTTTTTTTTTTGAAGGTTCAGACAGTTTCAATGTGAGTCTTCAAAGACAATGCATTGGTTTCAGGTAAGTATTAGAGCACATGGGAGTTTCTGGAATCCTAATTTCAAGAACAGATTTTAGGTTCACCTAACAGTGCTTTTAATGCTCTTTTGACTAAGGGGACTCCTTCTTAGTGATTAGGTAGGCTGGTCTAAGACCAGACTCAGAGTGTTAAGATTGCCTGACCAAAATCTAGCCTGTTACCCAAATCGCCAGACAGAACTAGTTGCTAACCAGTGGACATTGATCTATGGACCAAATCAGTGTAGCTACCCCTTGAGAGAGGAAGACAAGTAAATTGAAGACCTATTCTCTGCTACTATGAGATCACATGGGAACTTTCTCTCTCCCTAATCTCAAACTAGAGATCGAAGTACACTAAACTGTGTAAATGTGAGGACTTTGAGATACCATTCATTTATAAATGGAAGCTTCTTTCCTACTCATCATCTACAATTGACTGCTTGTGTGGCTACATGGGACAGCAAGATGATGATTAGATTAATTAAAAAGAAGTAAGGAAGCTGCATTTCCTTTGCAAATAAGAGTAATTATGTGTTACATTTGTGAACCTAATATATGACCATCTCCTTTAGGGTTAATGACATGTCACATTCCTTTAATTTGATCAATCAAATTTAGTTTTCTTTGAGACACATGCTCTCTACTTTCCTAATTCAAAGCCCACTTTGCATAACAATATGAAAATCCTGAACTCGTATTATTGAGGGCTCAGGAATAGATCTGAGTCTGTACTAGTTGGAGGTTCCCAACATTTCTCCAATTCCTTATGCTATTGAACGTGCTTTCATTATTGCTTTTAGCCATTCCTCAAGAAGTCTGCTCTATTGAGATTTATGTAGATTCCTCTGAGTCATCCATTTATTTCCTTGCCTACAGATGTGCCTACAGCTACTTTCACTGCTTCTCTATCAGTCACAGTTCTTAATGACCAATCTCTATAGACACTCTGCAGCAGTCTCTTACTTTGGGCCTCATACACAATTGTGTGTTAGTCTCTAACCCACCACCAGCTTCCCCCCCAATACACTCTTAATCCCTCGGTCTTTGTGAATCTCTGCCTCACTCAGGTTGGATTCCTTCCATGTGATGCTGAGTGTTGTCATCTTCATTACCTGCTTTTATTTCTGTAACTTAGAAGATGTTAACCATTGGCTTCAGCGGTGCTATCTCAGTGTGCGCAAAGATTTTGTGGGTGGTTGGGGGATGGTTGGAAGAAAAGCTTGACTTCTATATCAGTTAAGAATTGAGTTTGCTCTAAATAATTAGGGTTTACTTTTTCTTACTTAGAACAAGGCTGGTACAGTAGTTCTGCAATGCCTTTTGGGACTCAGTCTCTTTCCATTTCTCTGTCTTGTAGACATTATGAATCTTGTTCTCACAGTTGCAAAATGGCTGATGGGCCTCTACCAACATGTCCATATTCCATGCAGACATAAATAAGAAGGGGGAGGGCAAACAACATGTACCAACAGTTTATTCAACAAATTAATGACAAGTAAGTATTTTTTAAGTCTAAAAAACAATAGCTTTCCTGAACCCCCTCCCCCCCCGCCCGCCACCTAGTATTCTTCTGCTTTCATGTCATTGGCCAGAATTCTGACCATATCAACATGCTAGAGTGTCTGGGGAAGTAATTAGTTTTAACTGGGCATATTGCCATACTGAAAAAGAAATCAAAATTTTACTAGAAAGGAAGAGGGAGAAATAGATGTTGGTTGGAACCAAGTAGAATATCACAACTATCTCTTAGGATGGATATAACGAAACTATTACAACTAGTGAGAAGGTAAAAATCCTCCAGTTCTGTTTTATGAAAAAAAATAACATGTAAAAATGATGAAAAATTTCTATTGTTTTTTCAAAATATTATAAAAGAGTAAAATTAAGGAGGCATTTTAAACGGGGTAGGCACTAACTACCTACACATTTTCTTTTCTCCCCACCCTGTCTTTTTTTTTCTAAAATTTTAAATGTTTACGAGTCTCTTTTCATTGCCTGGTGCATTGTTCATGAAGCTGCACTCTGAGGCGTCCTCAGCCTCGGTCATAGGGAAGCTAGGCCCGCAGCTCGTGCCCCAAGGATGACTGCTTCAGTCACAGCAGCTCCACTGTTAGAGCATTTCTGTCAGGGCACTTTGGCTAAAAGAATTGGAAAAATCACCAATTCAAGTCTAATTCTCTAATTGTACAGAAAAAGAAGCTAAGCAAAAGTTCAGAAAGGCCCCAAAGAACATCAGAGACTTAGTCTTGCTTTTATTTATTTTTCTTGGTATTTCCATCCATCATCTTCCTAACTCATCTTCAACAGGTTGTTAGTAAGTTATCATTATGACAGTTATTGGAAGCAGTGGGCCCTAGTAAGGCACTTGGAATGGAAATTCTTTTCCTGAATTTTAGTCCAATTAATTGCTATCTGATATACATTTAATAAAAATAAATCTTCTCACAACAGACTCACTATTTCATATTAAAGTTTTATTTATGCAAAAAAAGCTCAGTATGAAATAACATATACCTACATTTTACCCCTTTCTCACCAAATCCCACATGTTTATATTAAGGTGAATGATTTATTTATCTCATGACATATATTGCAAACCTCTATTACCAGACACTGTGTTAGGCACTTATGCCCTCTGCTCTGGGGGTTCAGAGACTTCTTTTGTGCCTGGGAGGGTAGAGCACCAAATACCTGGTCATATAATCAGAAAATATATATATTTTTGAATTTCCACAAATTTTCTTCGGGATTTGGGACTGAAATGTAAAGATTTTGATACTGCCACTACAACAATGATAGCACTGGTGGGGATATTTTCCTCTAAAAAGAAATTAGTTGCATTCACTATTTTTAATCTGCATTGGCCCGAATGATTTCTGCCTAAACCACAATGATGAAGCTAGGAAGTATGACATTTTCAACTTCCCCACCAAAATCAGTTTAAAACCTTGTTTTGAATTGATATATCTTATTATGATGAAATTCTTAAAGGTTTTAATTTATTTGACTTATGGTTTTAATTATATATTCATTTTTATAACAGCTTGCAACAGTTTAGCATTTTATCAAGATGGCAAGCAAGAATATGTGTATCCCTTAATAACATGTACTCTGATTTCTTTGTTTATTATTTTTAATAACTTTCTTGAAAATTTTAATCAGAAAGGAGTTATAGAACAAAGAACTCTAGCCTTGACCATAACATGAGGAATTGATTTTAGCATTCTGAAAATATGCTGAAGGATGGGACCAGCAAAAATAGGGTGGTGCTTCAACAGACTCCCTTCTGTGAAAACAACAGCTGGATGTGCCTGTTGCCACTGGTGGGGGAGGGTAAGGATGGAAGAAACAGTTTTCTGTTTTTTTAGAGTTGGAAAGTTTTCAGTGAAATCATGATGTCATCAGGATATGTTTTGTCTGTGACTGTAATTTGCATAAGTTCCTTCCCATGGAACTATGTAAAAAACAAAGGAATGTTTCATTGCACATTTTGTGTCTATAGTGCCAATACTTTTAAGAGTCCATGAAGGAGACATCATGTACGAAGAATTTCTTTTGTAAATTGTCTCAAAGGAAGAACTTGATGAGAAAGGAAAGAAACAGCACATGCAAATACTACAACTTCACATTGTACTCATAGAAAGATGAGGATTGTTCTGCATTCTTGTTCATTGACTAATATTTTAACTCTAAATTATGTATTTTTGAGAAGAGGATCCTCATTTTCCTTTTTACCTAGGGCTTAAGATATCTATTCATTTCATTATTCTTTCTGTTATAATTACCTCATGCATTTTGTCAAATTTCTGTCTTGATTTTAATCATCAAGCAAAAAATATTTGGGACACATAGTTGGAGATTTATTTTGATATTAAGTTAAGGAATGTTTTGCTATGTATCAGAGATACTCAAGTATCAAATATCTGGTAATCGAGAGCCATTGAGTCTTTGGCATTCCACATGGGAATTTCAATTCCAAAAACATAACTTGAACCCTGTATACAGGGTTCAAATTGGCTTGTCAGTCCCCATGTAAATCAGAAGATGTAAATAAAATAATGGGGAGAGGAGGTGGAAGTGCATGAAGTGAGTGGATATCAAAGTGTTGGATATATCAAATTCTAAACTCTTTTAAATTTATCTTTGAAAATAATTTGTTTACATTTATCAATGACTTTAATTTGTGGTAATAGGACTGACTAGGTTATCTGAATCAATATTCCCACCAACACAAGTAAAAATGCTGAGTAAAATATTTTCTAAAAACATCATTGAAAATATTGAAAAACCAGGATGCCTGGGTGGCTCAGTGGTTGAGCATCTGCCTTTGGCTCAGGTCGTGATCCCAGGGTCCTGGGATGGAGTCCTTCATATGCTCCCTGCATGGAGTCTGCTTCTCCCTCTGCCTCTGTCTCTGCCTCTCTTTCTGTGTCTCTCATGAATAAATAAATAAAAATCTTAAAAAAAAGAAAGTACCAACCCCCCAAAAAAACTTTAAGAAATTAATTTAAGACTTCTTAAGATAGTGTCTAACCAAAGTAGGAACCTGGAGCAGGAACACAATGACTGAAGCTTTTGTTGAATGAGGTGAACTTGACCTTCAGTTATGAGATTTGAAGCAGGATGGAAAGGGCTGAATTCAAGGCTCCAGGTCTGCCCTGCCTGGAGAGCCCTGAAAATAGACACAGCCAAAAGCTAAAGCCTCAGGATAAGGGTGAAGAGGGATTAAGCTATTTGCATCTCTCTTTACCCCCAGGAGAATGCAAAAACCTTTGCTTCAACCCTGAGCCAAAACTGAAGGAAAAACAACTTCCAGAGAAGTTGTTGCCATATGCCAGCTCCCTCATGGATTTGTAGCACCAACTAATACTGCCTGTGTTATCATATTACAACTTAAACTGTAAATTTAATTTTAAATGAGTCTTTAATCATTTAAATGATTGGTAGTATTTCTCTGTACCTGCTAGAAGCAAGCGTGAGTATTTTTTGGAGGAATCTACCTTCATCTGAGGCTTTAAAAATAATCATACATGGAAAAAATGTCACATGAGGAATATAAACAAATAGACAATACAAAGATAGCTACAAAAATCTCTCCTATTCTTGAAACAAATATTAGAAAGAAGAGTCCTCTAGGCCTTACTCTCCTTATACCCTCTAGCAGAATATAATCATAGCATTTGTGATCCCTGGGTGGCGTAGCAGTTTAGCGCCTGCCTTTGGCCCAGGGCGCGATCCTGGAGACCCGGGATCGAATCCCACGTCGGGCTCCCAGTGCATGAAGCCTGCTTCTCCCTTTGCCTGTGTCTCTGCCTCTCTCTCTCTCTCTCTATCATAAATAAATTTAAAAAAAATCATAGCATTTCTCCTTTTTGTCACTTTCATTGTTCACTCATTTCTTTGTTTACAAAGAAATCCTCCTGTCCTGAAGAAATAAGATCTACTTAGGACCTCCTTCAAAGTCCCCTTGAGGAAAAGAGTGGTACAAAAACATGTACTGGGAGACTTCTGAGTTTATGATACAGAAATTCAACTGATCTGTGAAATAGGAACTATTCGATTGAACCATATAAAATTGTCATTTTTCCAAGGTCAATAACTATTAAATGAACATCAGCAATTTCATTTGGTCCAACCCACTGTATTAGTTGAGCTAAGCTCGTGTTTCAAAGGGATCTCAATCCAGGGCACCCAACACTATGGCTTAATTCTCTCACACGTGTGATCAGTTTGTGATTGATGCCGTGACTCTTACTTTCAACTAAGTCTTTCAAGTTTGCTCTACTTTCCCCCACTTTCTAACCATCAAGCAAAGTGAAAGCTGAGGCCCAGGGTAAATACCTTTCTCTGAAAAGACATATCGTAGAAGTTGAGCACATCTCATTTGCTTATACCCCAAAGGCCTGAAATTAACTAAACATAGTTGCCTTTAATTTCAAAGTTCATGTTTTCATGATAATTTTGTCCTCTTGTCTTCTCCTTTCTTGAGGTTTCTGCTCTGCTAATTTTTCTTTTGGTTAGAATCCTTTGTCTAGTAAGTGCCTCCAGTGGAGGACACATTTTAAAATATTTATGAATCTCTGCATATTCGCACATATCTTTTTTTTTGTTTTTTTTGTTTTTTTCTTCTGGTGAATGATGAATTCCTTTCTCACTCCCTTTATTGCAGATAGTAAGTTCAACGCTAGATGTAATTGCTTTTCCTTTGCAAATATCCTCTTCTTTCTGTTTGGAAGTTTATTAAGATGATTCCTCAGAATTTAGGAACTTTATCAGGATGTATACAGCATTAATATGTGCCTTTTCTGATGAGCCCTTCCTGGAATTCGGTGAGATGTTATAATCTGAAAATGCAAGCCCTTCCTCTGCTTAGAGAAATTTTAAATGTTATTCGCTTTACAATTTCCTGTCCAACATCTGTCGCTTTTTCCCTTGGAACTCCTATTTTCCCATTTTAGGCTTCGTTGCAGGATGGGCTCTCTAGCTGGGCTCTCCTAGAAACCCCTGGGTAACTGCACTCAAGAAGGTAATTCGATCAAGCTGTGTTAGGCTGTGGAGGCTGCGAACATGCATGACAAGCTGTTTCAGACCAGAGCGCTGGGGACTGTACTGTAGAAATCGTACTGTGCATTGAGTACCTCAAGATTGATGAAGTGCACTTGGCTCAGGTGAGGAGGTTTCTAGCAGGTTTCAGACAAGGCTCCATTCTGGCGTCCTCTAGGCTTATGTGCATAAGGCAAGGCCTAGAAGAAAACAGGTATGCTCTCAGATAGTCTGATGTGAACTTGATTCGCCCAGATGCTATTAAGGTTTTAATAAGACCTTTGGAGGCCAGCTGATTTGCATCTTCCTTGGAGAATGTTGCTGCTGTGTATTCAGATTCTGCAGATGTTCTTCTGAATCATTTGGACGGGTACAACTTGTTTGATATACCCAAGCAGTTTTGGCTGCCGTGCCTGCCATTTCTGTCAATTCTACCAGTTTATGGACACATTTATCAATCTATAGTAGTCATGCCATCCAATTCCTCTGTGTTTTTCTATATGTTTGCCATATATTTGTATTTCTCCTTTCCACTTGACCATTCAGTCCCATTGCAATTGTTCTCTCTTTAGTTCACCATGTTTTTACTTTAAAAATCACGTTGTTTCCTAAGTCCTAGAAGGATTATAGTGTGTGTGTGTATGACTATGTGTGTGTGTGGGTGTATGCATGTACTGTCATTAACTTTTCCTATGTGTTTTTATTATTATTTTCTGGGTTAGTTGTTATCTTTTTTCCTCTGACAGTTCTGTTTTGCTCTGCACCATCTTATCTAGGTGTTGTGCTTGTCTTTCCTCTTGTATCCACTTAGGTGTATCATGGTTGTTCTTTGCTTATTCCTGGAGCCCAGTGCTGAAACCATAAGTGGCAGCATCTTGTGGGTGTTGGTTGCTGTAGCAGTCTTTTCTGTTGGGGGTAGATGACATATTGGTCAGGAAGGGGTAAGTATCCTACTGCGATCGCTTGAGGATGTCTCTATGTCCCTTGTTCTTCATAGCTGTAAATAGTCTCCGTGCCTCAACCAATGTGCCCACACTCCTAGTGAAATTGTCTATAGAGACAGATAGGAATAGATTCTTCAAGAAACATCTCATGAGGAAGAGCGCCTCACTTCCTCTCACAGGCCATACATATCCTCAAACCAATCTCTTTTCAGGATGCATTCTGTTCTGACGCTCACCTCAAGCCATCATGGGCTGGTACAAAGTGGGAGAAGTAATGAGCTTGAACCCCTTAAAATGATACCACAGACCCTGAAATGTGTTTATGCTCAGCAGCAGTGCTGTGCCAAACCATATTGGAACCTGAAACCCAAAAAAAATTTTAGGAGTACTGCCCATAGCTTCATCGAAAATGTTGATATTTTGTTCTTCATCTCTTTTGTATTAATTTTGAGTTTTTAAAATATTGCATTAAAGTTACTGAGTTCTTTTGGCACTTTCAGACCAGAGGTGAGTGCCTTATTCACTTCATCCTACTCCTGGCCCTCTCCCCTGACAGGTCTTTCTGGCTTCCACATCTTTGGAGGCTTACCAAGCTTAGGAGAAGAGCTAGGGTCTGGACTGCAGCAGGGAAAGGAAGGCAGGAGTTTCCAAACACCATGATGGAAAACACTGAAAAGATTTGTTTAAAGACAAAAAGGAAAAAAAAATGTAGATAAATTTTCATCTCATCCTTAATGCTCCAATTTATGTTGTTTTTATAAATTTTTATAAAGTCAGCTTAGGGATCCCTGGGTGGCGCAGCGGTTTGGCGCCTGCCTTTGGCCCAGGGCGCGATCCTGAAGACCCGGGATCGAATCCCACGTCGGGCTCCCGGTGCATGGAGCCTGCTTCTCCCTCTGCCTGTGTCTCTGTCTCTCTCTCTCTCTCTCTCTCTGTGACTATCATAAATAAATAAAAATTTAAAAAAAAATGAAGTCAGCTTAAAAATGCACTCCTGTCTGTGGGAGGAAAAGTCAAAATGTACAGAAGGATACAAATATAAACTAAAATTCTAATTATTTTCCCTCACCCAAACTTCCTTCCTCAGAGGTAAACATCTAACCGTTTTAGTGTAAGATTGATTACTCTCTTTGGTTTTGGGAAATTCCATCTTTATTACTTCTTTGATTAAGCTCCCTTCCCCCCCTTTGTTACCTCTCTTTCCGAACTCTTAACTGTTAGCCTTCAGATCTCCTGACTTGAGTTCTCTTAGGTTTGCTTTTTGCGTTGCTCCTGTGCCCTTTGCTATAAGGGGGCTCCTCAAATGTATCTCCTAGCCCTTGGGCTTGCTTTTACATTTTGGCAGTTATAGTTTTAATTTCTACTACCTCCTTTTATCCTACTCCTATTTCTATTGTCAACCTGTGCTTGTCTTATGAATTCATAATCAAAATATATTACAAATAATGATATACAAAATCAAGGACTAATATGATTTGAAGGTTGAGACTGAGCTTCCTTAGCAAAATGACATTTGAGTGGAAATCTAAACCATGCTAAGAAATTAGGCGTAACAAGGAAGAATTACTTAGTCAAGGGAAGTTAGAGCGAAGAGTAGTCCAGAATTAGGACTGTAGATTGAGGACTTTGTTCATTCCACCAATTCTTTACTAGCCAACATAATTACAGTTATGATTTCAGCTCAGCACAAAGCTTTTGGTAACACATTGGATTGAAGTGTAGCACTGCCATTCTTTAGTGTCTAAATATTTTTTTAGTTGTAATTTTGTATATCACGTTGATACTAGAATTATTTAGAAACTATTTTCAAGTTTATACATGTTTACCTTTTTTGTTGTTACTATTTTATGTATAACTTTACATTTTTTTTCCTGTATTATTTGAAAAAAATCTATAGATATACTTAGCATTTTTGGATTGATTGAGATTTTCCTTTTCTCCTATGACAGATAACATTTGAAAATGTACCATGGGAACTCAATAAATATTTATTCAATTTGGAGTATACTAAGACCTATGCATATCTATTATTAAGCAACCAGATTCAGATTATATACAGATCTAGATTTTCATTGATTTTGGGCCTACTTAAATCATAAAAGATTTAAATGCATATTAAAGCCCCTGCTACGATATTTGCAGGCTTATTTTACCTTTTTTTCTGAATAATTTTGACTTTGTATATCTCTATAAAATATTATTCTGCTTGTAAACTTTCATGGCTGTTATCTTTTCTTACCAGTATTAGATAATCTTTTTATCCTATTATATATGCATGTTTATAAATTTATATACTTGTATAAATAATAGGGCTTAGGGTTTTTTTTCACATGATATGAAAAACTTTGTTATTTTAAATCCAGATTAATACACTAAACTTAAATTTGAAATTATGTATTTTCTCTTTTAAGAACAGTTTAAAACTTTGCCTTTAATTTTGTAATTAGATTATAATTGTTTAGATTTACTTGTATGGTTAACTCTTTTCAATTGTATTAAGTCATTCATATATTTCAGTTCTTAATATGTATTCATTTCTGGGTCCTCATGTTTTAAAAGACCACCTGTGTTCTATATTTTATGACTCTTTGCATGTGCGTTGCTCACGAAAACAAAGGACACTTTGGTTGTTGACTTTTTCTCTCAAAACTATGTAGTCATCAGTCCATTTGTTTTTGAATATTTTGTATTTTACAGAAAATATCTGAGACAGGCCAATAGTTTTCCTTTATAATTAATGCACCAGCTCTGCTTGGATACTTTTCATGCTTTTATGTATAACCATCAAAAATGTGACTGAGTTATATCTAGGTATAAATATATTTTCCTGGAGTTCATGCTAAACTTTTTCAATATGCATGCATAAAAAATAAAACTATACATATGCATATATGTATACATATATAGGTATAGATATGTACACACACACACACACACACACACACTGGGGCTTTTTTCTCCCCTGTCATATAGTCATAGTGCAATGAGGACTTACTTAACCATTCTAAGGCTAAATATCCTCCTCTCTAAATGGGGATTCATACAAACTAGCTGAGGAGATTATTTTACAACGTAAATGAGGTAATTTAGTTGAAGTGTTTAGCAAAGTGCCTAGCACATAGTAAGAACACAATATTAAGAGAGATTTTTTTTCACCTCAGATAAGCTTTAATTATTTTTTATTCTTTCTGTTCAAGTTATGCTTCTTCATTCAAAAATGGCTAGGATTCTTGGTTTTCTCTCCATTTTTCTGTGCTTTAGATATATCATTTATCTCAATTTTTTTCCTCTTGTCTTTTCTTAACATCCTGACAAACTGTCTCAAATATGCCTTCATGCATTTGTGGGAAATGCTTCATGGAAAACTATGAGAAACAGAAATCTAGAGCATGCTTGCTCTGTTGGAGTAGAATATGCTTCCTTGCCTCTCCTACCTGCTCTGGTTCTCTGATACTGTGAATTTAAAAATACCTGAAAAACTACATTGTGTAATGTATTCTGTTACCAATGCTATTTCTTTTGTTTTTGTTTTTTTTTTTTTAAGATTTTATTTATTTATTTATTTATTTATTTATTTATTTATTTATTTATTTATCTATCTATCTATTTGAGAGAGAGAGCGCGCACAAGTAGTGGGGGAGGGGCAGAGGGAGAAGCAGGGAGCCCGATGTGGGGCTTCATCCCAGGACCCCAAGATCATGACCTGAGCCCAAGTCAGTCTCTTAACCCACTGGCCAACCCACGCGCCCCACAAATGCTATTTCTAAGTCTACTTGCCTGAAGTGTTTTGTCTGTGGTCTGAAGGTGCGACTCCACTTAGGATCCACCTTGAGAACCTAATGTCTGTGCCAGGAGAGCCGTGTCCTCGTGAGGCTGAGTCCCATCCCCTTTGCTGCTGTTAATGGGCAGAACTGTGGGTGCACTAAACTCCCTTGTATTTGCTGGAGCCATCAACGCATAGAAACCATGCTATTTTCTATGCAGAAGTGGACAAAAATGTCTCTTTCTCCACAATTGGAAAAGTGTCCTACCTATTCCATACAAACATCATGTAATCTCTCAGTGTTTCACAAGTGTTCCAGAGAAACCACCATTTATGTTTTTGTCTCGGTTTTAACACATAGGCTACCCATGAGCTAAGATTTAGGTATAAGTCCATGGGACAGAACAGAACAGACAGGATGTACTCAGACTTGGCCTCCTCTGACAACTGAGAGATTAGCCATACGAGCCTGATTTTCTCTTCTTTTAGGAGGAATCTTTCTGTAAAGTCTTTTGGCCATACATGCAAAAGCATTCCTAGTGGCTTTACCTCCCCAAATGTTTAGGCAGACCCATTTTCTTGATCCCATTTGCTCCTTGACAGCTAATTTTTCCAATTAACATTTATGGAAGTTTTCTTCTTTGTAGAAAATACAGATAAAAAAAAAGTTCACAATAGATTAATACCATAATCCTACAAGCTCTTAAATGAATAAAGAAGAACATTAAAAAAAAAGTGAAGTGATTTAACTCTAATATTATATAGTCAGCAGTAACTGCTTTGGGACCAGAATTTAAGTTTTTAACTCTAGATTTCACTTTTTATTTTTAAATTACAAACCGTATCACTTCTTTATTTCTTATGCTGGCTAATAATCTATCTAATTGAATTAATACTCATACCTTACCCAGGAAATACTCTGAAAACTTGAGTACTATAAAAAATGATATCCTTTTCTGGATCAAATGAATAAAACTCATACATTCATGGCTTAGACTTTAAAAATTAAATTAACCATAAGAGAGCTTCAAGATAGATGATTATGCTACAATGACTTATTTCTAAAAGAAAGGCTGCAAGTATTGAAAATAAAACTAAAACGACAAATGACTATTCTTATGACAGGAAAGTCTTTGAAAATTCAGCAAAAGTGAAAGGGTTTCTGATCCCTAAACTCCGCCTATTGGAAGATGGCTCACAGCAGTATGTGTGATGGAGAATTAAGGGTAGATGCAGTTGCATTCAGTGAAGGACTTGTTTCTTTGGCTCACTGTTGTTTTTATGATAAATGTCTCATGCTATTCATTCACTGAATATTTTAAACAGTATTTTACTGACCCATAATCCTTCTCCATTCAGCCGTGTTTTAAGATACTTAAAGGAAGTGACAACACAAATCTCATTCCTACAAGACAGTAGCTGAATATCCTTTTCATTCTTTCCTTTCTGTGCGTAAAATTTCTTAGGTAAATACAACTCGGAGGAAATAGGTGCATCAAAGGGGCCTAATTCTGCTAGTTTGGGGCCTTTTGCAAAGGAGGGTTGCTCTCTTTGAAAACAAAATGTCTAGAAGACAAGAAGACTTAGGCCAGACCACCTGCTGGGTGGACACAGAGGAAACAGCCTGAGAGTTTCCCATTGCCACTGGCAACCAGAAAAAAAAAGCATTTTCTACCCAACTGCCCATCCTTTGTTACAGGAGTTTAAAGGGTAGTACATCCTGCTTTCAATAATGACCTAGGCTTGAAAAGCATACCTATCCTTTCAATCAGAAATTATGTACTTAGGATTCTATGTTTCAAAAAAATGTATAAGGATCTAATGTATAACATGATGAATATACTGCATTACACATTTGAAAGTTGCTAAGAGAGTGAATCTTAAAAGTCCTTATCAAAAGAAAAAAAAATTTGTAACTATGTATGGTGACGGTTAACTAGATTAAATGAGGTGATCATTTTGCAATGCATACAAATTGCAAGCATTATGCTGTATGTGTAAAACTAATATAATGATATGTGTCGATTATACCTCAATAATTTTTTAAAAGATGAAAATGAAAAAAATAGATTTCAAAATTATAATGGCCAAAATTTTGAGATATATAAAGAATTGGAATGATATGCTAGTTTGTTAATGTTGCTTATTTAAAGTAAACACACATCCAAGCCCCTGACTATTTTTATGCCATAGAACATCTATAGATGAGAAGTGTCCAAGATTTATCCAAGGTAAAGATTAATCATAAGACAGGAATGTAAACTCTAAAACAGAGAATCAATTTTTACATTTACCCTAACAGCCAGTTTTCCCTTATTAATTTCAAATGTATTTTTAAAAATATTTTATTTCTTTATTTGAGACAGAGAGAGTGAACATAAGCAAGGAGGAGGGCCAGGGAGATAGGGAGAAGCAGCCTCTCCACGAGCAGGGAGCCTGATGTAGGGCTCGATCCCAGAACCCTGAGATCATGACCTTAACCGAAGGCAAACACTTAATTGACTGAGCCACCCAGGCACCCCTCCAATATATTTTAAATTTTGATAGGTGTATTAGTTAACTAGGTCTACCATAATAAAATGCCACAGACTGTGTGGCTTAAAGAAGAGAAATTTATTTTTTCACAGTTCTGGAGGCTGGAAGTCCAAGATGAGGGTGTCAGCACATTTTTTTCCGGAAGCCTCTCTACCTTAGCTTGCAGATGGCTTGCTCCCTGTGTCCTCATATGGTTTGTCCTTTGTGCATGCATATCTTTGGTTCTTTCTCTCTTTTTATAAGGTCACCAGTCATATTGGGTTAAGGACTCACCCTTCTGGCCTCACTTAACCCTAATTACCTCCATAAGGGTCCAATCTTCAAATACAGTCACTTTAGGAATTAGGGCTTCAATACATGAATTTGGGGAGGACATAGTTCAGTCCATAGCAGTGAACTATTTTTATTTTGTATCAAAAAAGGTGACTCTCGTGTGCAGAGAAAATTTATTTAGAGATTATTCTTGCTAGGGGATAGTCTACTTAGTTTTTCAGTCAAATGAAAGCCCTAGAGGATTGTGCCTCCTGGCAGAGATGCCACTGTCCTTTTCCTCCCTCATTCTCTTCCATGTAATTCACACTATAAGAGGCTCAGTGACACTTATCATTTCTATTTGTGGAGTTTGAACTTGAAAAAAACAAAACAAAACACCTGTGATCGTTGCCTCACCTCACAGATAATAATTTTGAATCTTGCAGTTTTAACTCCGTTGTTAGGTTGGGTGGCTTAAACGTTAGATTTTATCTATTGCATTATAATTTTTTTCTTTGTTTTTGCGGAGCTATGTATGTAAAATGATCCCCAGTGATTTCTGCCTCCTTGTTCCCTCCTTGTGTAAACCTCTTCCATTTTGAATTGGGTTTGCTCCTGTGAGACCCATAAAATACAGTAAAAGTGATGGGGTATGGTTTCTGAAATTTGGCCATAAAATTCACTGAAACTTTTGGTCTCACCTCTTGGACTGCTTGCTCTTAGGGAAGGCAGCCACCGTGCCACCAGCCATATACACTGAGATAGGTAACAGTGGAGAAATGGGGCCACTGGCAAATGATCAACACTATCAGCTGTGAGGATAAGCTACTTTGGAAATGAAGTTTTGACATGACTGCTGTTCTGACATCTGACTTCAATAGCATGAGATGCCTAAGCAAGAACCCCTCAGCCAAATTCTTTCCTGACCTGCCGAATCTTTTTAAAGCTATCACTTTTTACTAATTTAAAATTCATTAAATGTTAATTTTCTGTTTTAAAGGATTGAGTTTATTATACTCTGTGTATTTCCCTTTGTATTTTAGTTTTCAACATGTGTAAAAATATTCTTTTCTCCTTTCTTTTCCCCTTCTTTCTTCCTTTTTCTCCTTTTTGTTCTCTTTCCCTCCTTTATTATTTCTTTTCTCTGTTCTACAAAACATTGTTTTAATACTTATGATAAAGATTAGACACAAATTCTTTGCAACTCCTTGTGTCAAGAGATGGAGTCTATTTCCCCTCATCCTGAAATCTGGGCTGGCCTTATGGCTTGTTAGGACAGATAAAATGCAGCAGAATTGATGTGCCACCTGGGTCTATACTTTGAGAGACCTTGAATCTTTTATTTTTGCTTTCTTGTGACTTGAGTTCAAAGGTTGTTGAGGTCTCTTGCTCCTTGGGAGGAAGCCTACGCTGGCTTCTTAGAGGATGGATTTGGAAGACAGACACCTTGGATTTTAGTTATAAATTATCAAACCATCAGAAGTGCATTAAGACTAGAGATCTCAGAATTGGAGCTAAATGCAGTAGTTGGAAAGACCTCAGGATTTTTTCTTGGTCACAAACCGGTATGTCATGGAAATGAAAAGAATATTTAGTTCTGTGCCACTAAATCCATTCTTGTCACCCTCCTCCTCTCGCTTTTTAGCTAGACCGTAGAACCATCCCTGCTCAGACTACTAGACCCACCACCATCCAGACAACCCAAGGGACTGCAGCCTCATCAGCAACCTCATGAGTTAGAAAAGACAAAAAGGAACATGGACAAATAGAATGGTTGATTATTTTAAACCCACCATATTTTAGGGGGATCTGCTATGCAGGGATAGAAATATAGTAGGGAACATATGGGATAAAAAATAGAATAGGGGCGCCTGGCTGACTAAGTCAGTAGAGTATGCGACTCTTGATCTTGGAGTCATGAGTTCAAGCCCCATGTTGAAGATAGAGATTACTTAAAAAAAACTTTTAAAAAGAAAAAGACAGTAGAATAAAATATAGACTATCTCTTCTTCATGTTATACGTTGCTTTGAAATTATTTGTGAATATATATTAACAATGAGTTAATTAGGCATGAAAGAGTGGAAATATATGCTGATTTAAGTGAAATGGCAACCTACATGCTTGTGGCATTTGTCTCCATGATCATCTAAACAAGATCATCTTTAAAAAATAAATAAATAAACAAGATCATCTTTTATAAAAGAAAAAAGGCAGAATTCCTATAAATCAATAAAAATAGCCGCATATTTTAATGTGCGGTGTTTTGGGCACTCTGCTTTACACGTGTCGTCTCAAGTAATTCTTACCCCAACATTGGTATAGGTATGTGGCGCTGAGCTACTTACTAATCAAAGGACTCGGGTGTAAGTCCTGATTCAGTCACTATCTGTTATTTGGGAGAGTCACTTTTTTTTTCTAAACCTCAATTTTCTCATTAACAAAATGGTCAAAAATAGTAAATGTTATGTGCAGGAGTTAAAAGATACACGTAGACTGACAAAATTATTTACAAGAGTAAAAAAATCTGTAAAAGTCTAATTTAAGATTCTGCCTGAGTAGATTATCACATTGCATACTAATAAGTAATTGCAGAAATGATAAAATATTCAGCATAAAAAGCTATGTAAAAGCCATAGAAAAGAAAATAGTGTGTATAATATTTACATTTTTATTACATACAGATATTCCAACAAATTTTTATTCTTCAGTTTATTTATTTATTTTTTAAATTTTTATTTATTTATGATAGTCACACAGAGAGAGAGAGGCAGAGACACAGGCAGAGGGAGAAGCAGGCTCCATGCACCGGGAGCCTGATGTGGGATTCGATCCCGGGTCTCCAGGATCGCGCCCTAGGCCAAAGGCAGGCGCTAAACCGTTGCGCCACCCAGGGATCCTTATTCTTCAGTTTAAAGAAGACTAGCAAGAAAATATGTATCCTTTGTAAGAATCTGTCAAATCAGAGAATAAATTATAATAATACAAAATTTTCTCTTTATAAGTCTTTGCAAGCTTGTGTTTATGACATATTAGATCTGGAAATTGGTGAGAAGTGAAAAATTCATTTATAAGAAGTATTTATTTAACTTAGAAACATTTGTTTATGGTACAAACTCCCCCAAACTAAAATATCTTATATGTTATTTGTGTGTGCATAGACATATATATAGATTGATACATATCTATGTATGCACATAATGGAAAGTCATATGACAAAATATTCATCATAACTTTTGGGTTGTGGGAATATGTATGATTTAAATATTTTTGCTTATGCCTTTTAACTTTTCTTCAGCACAATTTTTTTAATTAAAAAAGAAAAATATGGTTTATTAAATTAAAGCAAAAAAGCTATACTTTTTTTCTATTTTAAGTGTAAAAACCCAAGAATAGAAAAACATTGGGGAAAATCTTAAAAATCCAATAATTGGGAAATGATTTAACACATTTTGATAAAATTTTTTAACTTTGTGCAACATTAATGTGATAGTAACTAAAATGCTAATGACATAATTTTGAAGTGAAAAATGGTGAATACATCATTATAAACATGTCATGATTTTAATTTTAAAACATTCTGTTCTAATCAGTTATATGCATTACCTAGAATGTACATGAATATTTTCTTTAGTGAGTGTTTTTGAGTATCTATTTTAGAAATATGACTTTGGGGAGATCCCTGGGTGGCTCAGTGGTTTAGTGCCTGCCTTCGGCCCAGGGCGTGATCCTGGAGTCCCGGGATTGAGTCCCACATCAGGCTCCTTGCACAGAGCCTGCTTCTCCCTCTATCTGTGTCTCTGCCTCTCTCTCTCTCTCCGTGTCTCTCATGAATAAATAAATAAAATCTTAAAAAATATATATGACTTTGTATTTACCCCAGGTAATTTTCTTATTTTCCCTGAAAAGAACCATCTGCCTACTTATTTTAAAAATCTACTTGGATTTTCACCTGTGTACAATTCTGTTAACATAATGTTCATTTATATTGCTGTTACAATGAATTCAAAGATAAGACTCAATAGCCTAGACTTTGGGAAATGTGCTAATATTCAATTATATATTATCTGATTGTCAGGATTGCTGGGCAAAATTACAACAATTTAACTGATGATTATGTACATATCTAACCCTTGGGTAGAAAATGAGGAAATTTTTGAACTGAGGAAGGGAAAAACTTACTTTGGGATTTAAAGGTCTAAACTCTAAAGTATGGGGGCCACATCTCTATGATTCATTACCCTCAACTATAAATTGAAGGAGCCATGTCAAATAATCAGAAACATCTCTATGTCCTCAAACTCTCCAAGATTTTACTCCATAGAATGACAACTAAATTACTAAAAACATAGAACCATCATTTGTACAATAACGACATATTTCTATTATTAGCTCTGTCTTCATTAATAAACATGATTAGTGTGCATATAATTAAAAAGTTGGAAATGGCTTTAGTGGATTAAATGGGCCATTAAAATGACATATTAAAACGTGATTTTTCTTTTTTCCCTTTTCTTCTCCTTTCTTTTCTTTCTTTTCTTAAACATCCTGCCATGTTTATTTTGGACTACCTCTTAGTTAGTTCACCCATTAGTCCATTAGTTAGGTAATCCATAATATGTCAAATTTTCTGTGCAAAGAAGATTTGTATAGAATTTAGAAAATATTTTTAATAAACATGCTTCATATCTTACTTATTTTAAGACTGACATTCCTATGAATACAGAATTTTGTGAATTAAAATTATTTATGCATAATTAAAATATGTGTACTCTTGTTTATTTACTATTTGTACTAGTAGATTGGTATAGCCTTTCCTCTGACAAGATTCTTCCAATAGGTACTGTTTTTTTTGTTTAGCATTCTTTGATTTAAGCCATTAGATAACAATCTCTGAAAATCAAGTCTGTGCATGGCCAAAGATTCTATTGCTTTAGTTCTGATTTACATGTTATAGAGGTCTTGGGACTTTTCATTTTTCATTTTACTTATTTTAACTCACCTGAAGTATTTCAGTCTTAGGTATTAGCTTTATTTTCTAAAAACTAGCTGAATTATAAAGACTTTAAGAAGTTCTAGGAAAGAAAATAAGGATCATTAAAAATGAAGCTTTCCCCATCCCCACCCCCTCATATAATCTTGTCCTTCCAACCATAATAAACTAACCTTTTCTAAAATTGCTCCTCTCAGCTGACTTGTAATCGCATATTATTGGTGTTTTCATTAGTTGATTGTCAATTTTCCCACCTGGATTGTAAGCTGCATGACAGCAGTGACTATTTCATGTAGAACTGTATAGCCTGTGTCTAGCACAGTGCCTGTCACACAAAAAAGAAAACAATATTTGTTAAATCAATGAAAGAAACTTGAGAATATTAGACAAGGATCATTTCTGAAGAAATGGGAAATGATTTTGGTTATATTGGCAGGAAGAAAAAGACCAAAGGAAGTCATAATAATTTCAAAGTGAATTAATAGCAAAAGTTATTAAATATTTCATATATTTTTGGCTAAATTTTGAGGGGTTACAGTTTGTTTTATTTAATTCTCACAAAGGCACTCCATGTCCTGTTTATTGCTCCCACGTATTAAGGGTGAGAGAGACAACTTGTCTGAAGCCACGGAGCGAGCAGGAATTTGCATGTTTGACTACAGTGGTGTTAGGGACCAAATTATATCTTCCAAATGCACGTGTTGAAGTCCAATCTCCAATGTGACAATATTTGGAAATAAAGCCTTAAGGCAATTAAAGTTGAATGAGATCTTAAGGAGGGGACCCTCATCTGTTAGGGCTAGTTTTCTTATAAGAGGAAAGACACCTTGGGTGCTGGGTGGCTCAGTCTGTTAAGTGTCTGACTCTTAGTTTTGGCTCAGGTCGTGATCTCAGGGTCATGGAATTGAGCCCATTTTTGGGCCCTGTTAGGAGCATGGAGCCTACTTAAGATTCTCTCTCTGCTCCTCCTCACCTCCCTCCTGGAAAGAAAAAAAAGAGAGAGGAAAGACACCAGACACACACAGAGAAGAAGCCATGTGAGGACACTGTGAGAGGGCAGTTCCTACAAGCCAGGAAGGGAGTTCTCACCAGAAACCAACACTGAAGGCTCCTTGATCTTGGAATTCTAGTGTTGAGAAAATAAATTTCTGTTCTTTCTGTTGTTTAAGCTACCAGCCTGTGGTATTTTGTCATGGCAGCCTGAGTAGACTAATACAAGAGGAGAAAGAGAGACAGGAAGAGAGAAAAAGAAAGGCAGGAGGTGGGGAAGAGAGGAAGGAAGGAGAGGAAAAACAGGAATTGAAGCTAATAACAATAAATATGTTTTTAAATGAATTTGGATACAGAAAATTGTGGACTCTTTTCCTTAGAACAATTTCAGGAATATGCTGGGCTATTATTTATCTTGTATGGTTTAGATTTTATTCTTCTTGGAGGCAGTGGCATGAATTAGATCATCCATTAAAATAAATGCTGGTCTATGTTTCCAGGGACTAAAAGAAATAAAAAGATGGTTCTAATGAGAATCAGACTTTAATCTTAAAGGGAAGACACTATTTTCTTTCCCTTTCCTCTCCCACACTTATTCCTCCTCACCTTATTGAAACCCTGTCTTGGTGCTGAGACTACCACACACGCACACACACAAATACTAGCAAGAAGTTTTGCTGAGTGAATGGAAGGGGGAGGATAATGAAAATACTTAAATATGGGCAGTGTGAAAAGAAAATTATAATGAATCAGATCCTACAGCCCATTTTGGACCTGACAGGAATGATCCGAATTCCCAAATGAGGACTTGGAAAGCATGGTTTTATAGGGGATCCATTGTCTTTATAGCCCTAAAAACTCTTGGGGTTATGTGGACACAGGAGCTTCACAATGATTCAATCATTATCTTATTTCAACCAAGGATTGGGGGTGTTTATATGATTAAGCTTCCTCTAGCTCCTCTTGGGTCTTTCCATTCTTAATCAGCAAACTAACTTGAGCATAGGGAAAACATAGTTTTAACAATATGGTGAACTTGCCTTCCAGGCCAAAAGCAGAAAAAGCACATCTTAACAAAGCAATATGTATCATTACATCTAGCATCTAGCAAATCCCCAGGTTTAACATATGCTGGTTTAGACCAAAGTTCATCTGACATTTAAAATCCCTTTGGAGGCCACAAAAAGTAGCATATTAATTCATCTGTTCACTAAGTCCTTTATTTACTTGTTTATTTTATAAATATACTTTCACATCTACTATGTATCAGATATGCACTAAACAGTGGGATTAATTAACAAGAAGACTGAGTCCCTGCAATCATGCAGCTTACTTTCTTGCAGAAAAAGGAGAAAGAGAAAATTAAACACATTCAAATCTAAATAATTACAGATTAAAAACAAAGCTAGGAAGAATAAAAAGGGGTATTATAGTAAAAAACAAGGTTGAGAGTTGTATTAAGTCAGATAGGATAGAGTTCTGTAAAGGCATCTTAGAGAAGCCAAATACTTCAATATTCTAAGATTTTTCTAGCAATTCAAAACATCAGACCCAGTGGATACATTGTGTGAATCACAACCAAATACAAGTAGTCCTTTAAACAATTGTTTCATCACTCATTTTTTCAGATAACATCTAAAAAAATTTGCCTGGCTAGACAAGACTCTTGGCCATTTGATCTGTGATAATTTTTGTTCATCCAGAAAAAGGAAGTCTTGATAAATTCTCACTAGCTATGTAGAACATGGGGCCAAAGTAAGGAAAGGATTGTAATTGTCTTCCATGTCTGAGATCCTCACTCCATCCCACCATGCGTCAACTCGACCACTGTCATATCTTACAGTCTTTTATTAACACTAACAGAATTCAGTTCCCATTCTCAGTATTAGGACACTGTGTTAGGATAGGCCAGGATTTGTTAAGGTAACAAAAAATCCCAAATTTTCAGTAGCTTAACATAACAAAGCTTCATGTCTCACTTAGGTCACCTGTAATTAAAGCCACTGGTCCTTTATCCTTAAAGTGGTGACTCTGGCATCAAGCTCCTTCCTTCCGATGATATTGCTAGCTTAATTCATGGCCTATAGAAGGGTGAGAGAAAACATGTATGGAGATTTGTAACGAAGACAGAAAGAGATATACATTATTTCACAGAAACATTCAGGATAATGTTTTACCAAATACCTGGGCACTGTGGCCCAACCAAGCTGGCACAAAAAAATTAAACATCTTATTAGGTAATAGACCACTCTGTTACTGGATTGAGAGATGGCACTTCTCAATTCAGTTATTTATTTATGAATTAAAAGAGAGCTATTTTGTTAATTTCTTTCTTTCTTCCTTTTCTTTCTTCCTTTTCTTTCTTTCTTTCTTCTTTCTTTCTTTCTCTTTCTTTCTTTCTTTCTTTCTTTCTTTCTTTCTTTCTTTCTTTCTTTCTTTCTTTCTTTCTTTCTTTCTTTCTTTCGCCTCCAAGCTATTTCTTTAAAGATAGCTACTTCAACTTATCTGGAAACAAAATAGATCAAGAGGGCATACACTTAATCACATCTTTTTTTTTCTTTATTCAATTGAGAAGTCTTGCTGAAGAATTATTGTTTATAGCCTCCTTAAAAATCCATTTCCCATCTCTTTGAGTTTAAAAGTAGCTAGACTTCCCAAATTTTAGACATAGCAAGGTCTTTTTCCCTAAGATACTTATTTGTAAAATAGACAATTCTTTTCTAAACTCATCCTTTCCCTATAATAACTTGCTATACATAGCCAATAGTAGTCAAAACATACTAATGTGATATTTTCCATATTTTTCCCTTAGAGCTTTTCACTCAGCAGACTCATGGTCTATCTCTCAAATTATTGCATTAGACAGCTTATCCAAATATTTTGCAATTGTGTAACACAGATCATCAAATGTTAAGCTTCTCATATCAGTTCTTTGCTTATTCCACCTGAGTGCTAAGTCAGTGCCTTGTATTTTAGATTTATTACCTCAGCACTCTACTGCAAGGTATCAATTTTTGGAATATTATAGAATAGGCTGTGCTGTAATAACAAACAAATCCTCAAATCTTGGTAGTTTAATACAATGAGTGCTTATTGCTTGTTTATTTCAGAGTTTGAAGTGGGTTGGGAGGTTCTTTTTGGCAGCTGTCCTCCAAGCAATAACTCCAGGCTGCTTCTATCTTGAGATATTGCCATCTTAAACATACAGCTTTCAAGGTTGATACAGAATGAGAAAACAGAGTGAAATGTGAAGGTTTTAATGGTTGTGCCTGGAAATGGCATCCATCACTTCTATCCACATATTTCTGTCTAGATCCTACTAAATGACTCCAGCCCAACTGCCAATATAGGTTTGGCTAACTTAGATATCTTGTGTGCCCTGAAAGTGAAAATGAGATAAGAATTTTCATAGATATGTTTATAGGTGACAGAAATATGGTTTATTTATTTTTGCTCTGTGCGTGTGTGTCTGTGCATGTATTTGTGTAAGAGAGAAAACAGAGAAGGACAGAACACAAAGATGTGGAGAGACAGAGATGGAGACAAGAGAAAGAATTAAATGAAGTTTTCTCTTATTTTTGAATCTCTTCTGAAATCCCAAATGAGGGAAGACAGTAATACCCAAATATTCTACAGAAAGTGATAGACATATCTCCAAGAGATCAGTGAGGGATTGGGCAGTCTAGGTGTTCAGCTATCCATCTGCATCATGCACTGTCAACCTGAATGATAGACACTCAGAGATCTTGGACAAGATTATATGAAGAGATTTGTAGGAAGAGAAGTGGAGCAGGTATGCCTCCTTTTCCATCCTTCAAGCCAAGAGAGTATCATAGAAGGAGAATTCCTTGGAAAGATGTGGGAGGCTGGCATTTTACTTCTTAAATGTCCACTTACTGAGCTGCAGTTATGTGTAGGTTGTGGACTGATGTGGAGCAGGACCTTGGGGTAGCTGGCTTTCTTCCTGTGGGACATAGGGAGAGATATTGACCTCTGCCTGGGAAAGTTCAAGGCACAATGACTGTGGCTCACAATGGAAGAGTGAGGAGAAGGGAGTTGTTGGATCAACCTGCAATTTCATAGTCCTGGGCCAAGTGAGGGCTGTCAGACATGACTCATCTTGAAAGAGTGACAATTCCTAAAAGAGTAAGGGTAGGGCTTAGTACTAAGGGCCCCATTAAAAAGAATCATGCAGAAGTATCAACCAAAGCATCCCATGAGAGAGAGCCAGTGATTGGAGGCAAGGCATGGCAAAGGGTGTCAGTCACAGGACACTCCATTGGTTAAGTTATGGACCATTGCACCCTTCACCTCTCTCCCTGCCTTCCTTTGTCCCTGGCCTCCAGGGAATCCAGAAGTGGCCAGTGAAGTTGGAGGTACTGGGGCAGGGCTGGAAAATAGCACATATGCTGCTTGGCTTATGCTCATGGCCATCTTATGGAATCACCACTCATGCTTCCACTGGAACTGAGGAGATAGTAGATGCTTGTATTTATTTCAGGCTGGAATTCTCCATAAACACAAGTGAGGCTCTGCCAAATTTGAAACTAATTGGATGAACTGTAGGTTTTACCTGAGATGGTATCCAGGTGTATTAAAGGATGATTCAAGTGAGCATGTCTGAAAGCAGAAGTGAAAAATCAAATTCATTTGTAGCCATTTAGTCTAGCCCCTCAATAAAAAGATTGCATTTTCAATTAGCATTAAAAAAAAAGATTTTATTTATTTATTAGAGACAGAGAGAGGCAGAGACATAGGCAGAGGGAGAAGCAGGCTTCCTATGGGGAACCTGATGTGGGACTGACTGGATCCCAGGACCCTGGGGTCATGACCTAAGCCAAAGGCAGATGCTCAACCTCTCAATTCTACTAATGATGGCTCCTTTCCTGTTTTTTTTTTTTCTTCTTTTAAGATTTATTTATTTATTTATTTATTTATTTATTTATTTATTTATTTATGAGAGAGAGAGAGAGAGAGAGAGAGAGAGAGGCAGAGACACAGGTAGAGGGAGAAGCAGGCTCCATGCAGGGAGCCTGACATGGGACTCGATCCAGGATCTCCAGGATCAGGCCCTGGGCTGAAGGTGGCGCTAAACCCCTGAGTCACCTGGGCTGCCCTCCTTTCCTAATTAGCAATAATAATAACTTAATCTTATTTTTCTATTTCCATTTGCTATTAAGAGTGAAGGTAAATATATAGGCTCAGTTCCTGGTCTTGGACTCTTTTTTATTTTTACTTTCTTGTATATCAAGTACAAACTGTTAAGTTAATCACATGCTTTAGTTGAAAGCCAACTATGATCATTTTCTGTGATGAAACAAGATAGCCCATTTTTATTTTTTTGTGTTATTTACACATGTATGTTATTTTTCCCCTTCATGTAAATACCCACACCCATTTTGTACCTCCTTTATTGCAGGTGTCCTTAGAATTTTCCTTTATCTTGCTTTCTTTTCTTCTTTTTCTCTTTTTTCTTTCTTTCTTTCTTTCTTTTTCTTTCTTTCTTTCTTCTTTCTTTCTTTCTTCTTTCTTTCTTTCTTTCTTTCTTTTGTTTATTTTCGTAATTCATTAACTTTTACGTATGTGGCTCTTCTAGAATTGGGTCTTAGGGAAGAGGCCATGGTAATTTGCCATTTTCTCAGAAACAGAAGATGAAAAGATACTAATATCAATATAAATAGCTATATAGCTTAGGTATTTTAACCCTGAGATTGCTGTTGTGTTGCTTCCCAAAGATAAATTTCTTTTTTAAGTGTGTCTTCATACGTTTAAGAAAAGAGATCTCTCTTTATTAGACTGATAACCATTTACTTAATATGTTCTGAAAGCCTAGAAAACAAATTTCAGTAACTTTGATCTAGCTATATTACAACTTGATGGTTATTAGGGAAAACATTATGCAAGACTCTCACCATTCTGGATGCATGCAGAGCAGAAGCAATTTGGAAGTCTTGTTGACTTCTGTGATTTTTGGCTTTGTATTTTCAAAAAGCGTGTGAAGTAGACAGAGTTTGACACAAATTTAAACCTCACACGTGGTGTTGGCACTTTGTGCTTTATGAGCTCAGAAATATCCAGAGACGATTACTTGAAGGACGTTTATTATAACTCTATTCTTAATGAGCTGAATTGCCAACGACAGGGTCCTTCACATGAAGCCTTACATTATGAAAGGCTACAGCAGCAATTTACCAAACAGTACTTTAGGGACCTCAATTAATGAATCTCTCAAGTGACCAATTTGCTAATCCAAAATAAACCAAACTCTGTCTATACCAGGGATATACTGCATGTCTGAAGCCCTGAACTGACTTGTTTGATTTTGCTATCCATAGACCCAAAGAGAATTCTTTCTTAGACTTTGCTTATTAGCTTTGGTTAGAAATGTGCATATAAAAAAAAAAAAAAAAAAAAAGAAATGTGCATATAAAATCGAAAAGCCTATTAACAAATCTGATTAGGTATTTTGAAATTTTGACATGAAATAACAATTGTGTATTTCTCTAATTTAGACATGAACTTCATGCTGACAAAACTTCTAGAACCTTTGCTTTTGTCTGAATCGGGTTGACCAGTTCATTCAAATTTTACATTGCGAATTCACGATTTTTACAAGTATGTAATATTTGATAGCCTTGGATATCAGGCAAAAAGGAAATCTTTCCTCAGGACTGTATGATGATTTTCTTTTCAGCGATGGAATGACTTTTCTTATTATTTCATGGCACTGTCACAATAACAACTAAGAAAAAACAGCCCTGGAACATCGATCAGCGGACTTACTGGTTTGAATCATTGCAGTCAGTTCAAATGTAAAATTTCTTACCATCTATGAAGCTCATTAACTTGCTCTATATACTTTCTGCTCTTTCCTATTTGCCACCATCTTCCTTTTAAATAAACACTGCAATAAAGGCATTTAGAATTTGTGGTTTCAGATATTTTAGTATCATCAGAGACATTCATAGACTTCAAGCAATATCGTCAAGCAACTCATCAACTTGCTTTTTTTCTTTCCTTTCCCTTGCCTTCTACTGTTTTCTCCTCTTTCTCTTTTCTTTCCTCTTTTCTTTTCCCTTTCTTTCTTTTCTTTCTCCCTTCACCCAACTCATTTTTTCTTTTCCTTTTTTTTTTTTTTTGTTTGTTTGTTTGTTTCCCTTTATACAAAAGGTCCCAAACAAAGCAGTGTCAGCTGTGGTGGTGGTGGTGCACAAGCATGCCCATCGCCTCATCAGCATCGTTTGGGGAGGAGCCAATGTTCTTGATCTGAATTGCTGCAAGGTCCCAGGTCCTGGAGGCTGTAGCTTCTGGGGCAAAGAGGGACATTCTGGGGATTGGACCAAACCAGCAGTTCACTGAATGGCCTGAGCCTGGTAATGACCTCACTGTTTCAGAGAAAAGTTGGGAGGAACTGTGCTGTCAACAACAGGAAGTTGGTGAAAAATGAAAGATGCCTTTGGGGAGTGAAATGAAGAGCAGATGGCTTTAATTGTTAGCCTTACTGTGACAACTGACAAAAGAAATTCTGCTCTCTTGACATTTAAAAGATACCAGAAATACCAGTGACCGCATTCCATAGCTTCTTGAAGGTTTCCATGTCAGGGAGTTCAAACTCCTCTCTATTTTCATTACTGAACAGTCCATAAAAACTGCAGGTGATAAGATCCCCAGTGGACTAACCTTCTACTAGTTTGATAAGTCACTGAAGTGCATACAATGCGAAGGAGTGGGAAGTCGTAAGTGAAGGGAGGCACCTGTGCAGGGAAGTTCTGAGGGATTTATTTGCTGCCGCAAGGAAAAACAAGCCCACAACTCAGGTGGAAAACAAGATCCATCTCCATACAGCCTCTGGATCTTTTCATTCCTATGACTGTTTATAGAAATCTAGTTTAAATTTTTATCTGTCACATCGTGGAATTATCCTCCCTCTAAAGAAACAGTAAAAGATTTCTATGGAACCTCTGAAGAAATGAGGCAAAAGAGAAATGAATGTTAACTCAGATATATGCTGCTTTATTTGCACAGTCAATTCCTACGTAGGAGTTAGAATGCCCAAGTATAGAAGATGAGTGCAGTCCCAGGTAGAGGCCATCTCGGGATACAGAAAAAGAAATAAATACACTCCTAATGTTGAGAGGTAGAGATGCTGTGTTATAACAATATATGATTGTTGGATTAAATGTTACTGACGCGTTCTCAGCATTAACAAATCTCTTTCCTCCCCAGTGACATGAAATAAGAACATTTCACTCTTACTGAAATCTCATTTTAAGAGCTATCAAAATAAGAATTAAATGCGAAAAATAAGTATTTTTTTTTAGCCAAATACTATGACACCTCTATGACAGCCACAACAACTCAATTTTCCAGTTTTTCATTAGGATTTGATGTATACATCTGCTGGCAACCCAGCTCTGGGTAAAAAAATCTTCAGCATCTTTTCTGCACTGGCTCCCAGAGGCCCCAACAGGATTGAGCTCCAGTTACCAACACTGATAACTGACTTGAAAATGCATGCCTTATTGGCCTCCCTCTCTTCCCGATATCAATGCTTCATTCCCCTACTTATGTTTACTGACTTTACATCCTACTTGGGCTGGAGTCTTTGTGTTAGGTGTGAAAGAACCCGGATTCTGGAAGAACCAAAAATAAAACACCTTCACACACATACCACACACTCCTTCTATGCGGTGTTTTAAACTGTGTTACCGCATTCTCATTCCCAGCACATTCTATTTTAATCTTTGGTTATTTGTTTCATCTTTTATTGCACTTTTTGAAATTAAAAACTGTGATTTGACTCTTCATGTTTGGATCCAAGTGATGGCTGGCATATAGATATTGCCTCTAAATGTTGTCGAATGAGTAAAATGTTCTTTCACCTCCGTTGTCCTTCTGGGTCTACTCAGTTACAAGGCTTGGTATTTCTTCTTTCATATCTCCTGTTCAAAGCCCCCACTTCCTTCACCACCACTCTGGCTCAGGTCCTTGCCCTTTTGTGTATAAACACCAATTTCACTTTGTCTCTCCCTTTTAAAACATATCCAATAGTTCCTACCAGCATTTTGTCTTAGTCTAATATTTTGGTAAGGTTCTCATCTGTAGTGTTTTCTTCCTATGTAGGTGAAAATTACACAGTGGAGATGCAGTATATCATGGTGGTTAAGAACAAAGGCCCTAGAGACAGTCTGTCCAAATTCTAGGCTTAATCCTGTGTTGAACTGTATATTGGCACCCAAGAAATATCAAGACCCAAACCCTGGAACCTGTGAATGTCACCTTATACAATACATGTTTTGAAGTATCCTTATAGGAGAGATAGGAAGGGAGATCACACACACAGACACACAGACACACACACACACAGAGGAAAAGGTGTTGTGAAGGTGGAGCTATAAGAGATTTGGAGAGATTGGCCTTGAAGATCTGGAATGATGTGTCCACAAGGCAAGGAATGGAAGCAGCTGCCAGAAACTAGAATAGTCAAGGAAGAGATTCTTCCCTAGAACTCTGGAGGGAGAACAGATCTTTCAGCACCTCTGGGTCAGCTCAGTGATACCTATTTCAGATCTCTGGCCTCTAGAACTGTGAGAGAAGCACTTTTTGTTGTTTCAAACCACCAAGTTCATAATATCTTGTTCCGGCAGCTATAGGGAATTAATGCATACCCCTTGCTGAGTATGATATTTGGCAACATCCTTATACTCCCCAAGCCTTAGTTTCCTTACCTATAGAGGGTCTCAAGACTGAATGTCTTAATGTTGGAAAATTCTTAGCAGTATGGGTGGCACATCTTGAACACTGAACAAATATCATATTTTTAGAGTGTTTTAGTGTTTGTTTATTTAGTTTCTCTATTTGAGGAAGAGCAAAGACTTCTCCATATACTTCAGCATTGCATGACATTTCTTAGTATTATATACATTGTTATTAAACTTTGATTTAACAAATACTTATTGAACATCATCTATTTGTAAGACTAGGTTCCAGGGACAAAGTATAAAGTAAAATACAATGCATAAAATTAACGACTCTAAAATGCTACGAACTTTTATTTTTTTAAAGATTTTATTTATTTATTCATGAAAGACAGCGAGAGAGAGAGAGAGAGAGAGAGAGGCAGAGACACAGGCAGAGGGAGAAGCGGCTCCATGCAGGGAGCCTGACGTGGAACTCAATACTGGGTCTCCAGGATCATGCCCTGGGCCAAAGTTGCCGCTAAACAGCTGAGCCACCCAGGGATTCCTGCTACAAACATTTTAAATGGATTTAGGGTGAGAGAAAAAAAATTATACACCATTTTTTTTTCTGATTTCAGAACTTGAAGACAACTAAAATGTGATGTGTGTAATATATATATATATATATATTTTTTTTTTCTCTCTGAGTATCAGTGAACTGACCAAATTTGAAGTATCCTTATCCTTAACCAAAGCAAAACAAACAGTCTACTTAGACTTCCTTTATATTTAGAAATTCTGTAGTATAGAGGGATAAGGATAATTGAGCCCCTTTATCAATTACTCTGCAATTTCCTGATTGGTTGTTGTGTCTACCATTGAAGGGAAATTTCAAGATTTCACACTGGTCTGAACTCAGTGCATGGTACATTCTAGGTAGTACATTTGGAAAATATTGAATGCATGAACCATGATCTTAAGTACCTCTGGGTGGTCACACCCTGGCCAAAGAATACCAATGGAGGATGCAGTTGTCCCAAGTGGATTTTAATAAAATTCTTGCTTTTCTATTTACTGTTTGGTGGACCTTTGAGAGTATATGCAAACTTTAAAAACAGTAACTTTGAGGAGAGGAAAGTTGAGGATCCAGCTCTGATACAGAAACACTATGCCTTAGCGTTCCTAAAGTTTAATGCTGGTGACTCTCAGGAAAGCAAATACTTCATGCAAGGGTAAGCCCTCTAATTGCGTTTGTGTTGAATGCCTGCCAGATCTGCGTGTCGAGGGTTCTGTAGGCATATTTCTGATCTCACCCTCCCATCTGAGGCCATTTCAAAAGTGCCTGTGGGTGGAAGGAAAGAGAAGGAAAGTCAAAAGCACAGGAAGAAAGGCAAGGGGGTAGAGAGAATGGAGGCAAGAAAAGGAACAAGTGAAACCCTCTTGGGAAGGAAAGCTGTGTTTCATTTTAGTTGCTTGGTTTGGAAGGAAGCCTGTAGAAGATTAAATAACATAAGAAAACATACTGCTGCCCTCTCTTTTCATTTTCTCTGCATGTAAGTAGAATTGCATTAGAAAAACCCAAAATGAAAACTCTTATGAAATGGTATTGTTTAACACCATAATTATTCATAATTTGTGCAGAAAAATTAATCAAAAAGCCACATAACTTCACCTCTGGAAAATAAAGTCCTAAACGGCTTGTAATCTGTTAGCAAAGATTCACTTAAATTAGTTGCTCACTATAATTTTTCTTCCATATTTTTCACCAGTACGTGAAAAATCCTTAGACAAGAATCTGCAAAGATAAATTTTCATAAAAAGAAGAAAAAATGAGAGGATATTGTCCATGTGTCTTTTTACGTTTCCACTAATATGAGATAATAACAGCAGAAAGTAAATTTTGAGAAATGCTTTATCCTAGGGACAGTTTTAAATGAAGTCTCAATTCTTGCTTGATAATTGAGTTTTATGAGTTTGGACATTATTTACTAAGCTTCATTTTTCTGATTGCCAAACTGAGAATTCAAATTATGTCAATTTTCACAAGGGTTTTGGATTACAGGTATGTGATGGAATGCAGGCACATAGTAAGTGCTCAACAAATATTAGCATCAACTGTATCTTTGAATGGTTTCAACTTAACTAGGAAAAGAACATCAAGAATAAAGACAAAGAGCAAATATTACAGATTTAATTACTTATAAGAATTATTTGCATATCTGATGAACAAGCAATAGTTTTTAAAAATATTCTAGTCACTAAATAAATTCATTCCATATTTATGAAGAAACTGTCATATGTTGAGCATCATTCCATCCACTGGAGTTGCAGTGAGATACAAAATGGAAACATCTTCACTTCCATTGAGCCAGGCTTTCAGTACTGGAACACAGACAATGATCCAGTAGGAGAAGTGAATGAACAATATATTAACAGGTGGTAAAATAAGGACAGAGAAGACAAAAATAGGATAAAGAAATCATTGGGAGAATAATAATTGTTATATGGGGTAGCCAGATTTCACAGAAAAAAAATACAAGACTCTAAATTCGATTTTCTTTCTTTTTTTTTTTTTAAGATTTTACTTATTTATTCATGAAAGATACAGAGAGAGACAGAGGAGAGAGAGAGAGAGAGAGGCAGAGACACAGGCAGAGAGAGAAGCAGGCTCCATGCAGGGAGCCCGATGTGGGACTCAATCCTGAGACTCTAAGATCATGCCCTGGGCTGAAGGCAGGCGCTCAACTGCTGAGCCACCCAGGGGTCCCTAAATTTGATTTTCAAATAAATAACAAATACTTTTTATTATAAGTATGGTACATTGTACTAAAAATTCTTTGTTGTTTATGTGAAATTCAAATTCAACTGGGCATTTTATATTTTATCTAGCACCCTAGAGAGGGGTGAAGATGAAACTTTATTTTTTCCCCAGCTTTAAGGGTGTGTGACAAATAGAATTGTATTTTTAAAGTGTGCAATGTGATGATTTGATATATGTTTACCTTGTGAAATCCTTCCTACAATCAAATTAACCAACATATAGTTAATTCCAACACTTCATATAGTTATTTTGTTTGCTTGTTTTTGGTGAGAATGCTTAAGATTCATCTACTCTCTGAGTAAATTTCAAATATACAATATAGTGTTATTAACTATAGAAATGATTTATGCATTAGATCCTCAGAATTTATTCATCTTATAAGCGCAAGTTTATAGGTATTTTAATGCAGGTCTGCTCTTACTTATTACCTATTACCTGTTTTAGCATGGGGGGCTGAGGGGTACACTGTAACCCTCAGGATTATTCCCTTGCTCACGTATAAGGAAGTCAATACTGTGCCACAGTCGCACAAATCTAATCCAATTTTTTCCCTTAATAGCGCGAAGTGTAAAGAAAATCTCTATATTGTCAGACAACAAGCACAGAGGCCCTGTCTCCCTATACTGAAAAGACAGCACACCACTGAATGAAACACCTATTTAAAGTTTAGTGCGAAGATTTTTATGAAGATTTTCTTTTTACTGTCTGCAATAACATCATTTTATGGAAGTAGCCTATTCAGAAACCACTGCTGGTCGAAACAGACTACGAGATAGGATCTTTGGAATGTTTGAGTCAGGTGTTTCTGTGGCTTAAGAATTAAACTAACTTGCAGGGAAATAAATGTATATAGTGTCAACCTGGGATTGAGTCCTGACTCTCAGTCCACCCCTACAAACAGTCTGGTTTGTTATATCAGTCAATGCTGGAGTCTGTAGGCACCAAATGTAGGGGAAGCACGGACAATCTCTATCCACTGACAGTGTCAGTGACATTTTTTTCTACTCAGAAAAAAGCCAGTGGAAGAGGCTGGCAGGAACCACAATGACATTGGCACCACTGTAGTTTGACAGTTTGAGGGTCTGCTTCCTTACCTTTCCAAGAGAAGTACCTCAATATGAATGCTTTTGACTTGAGGTCAGGCTGTTCTGACTTGTTGGACCTCTTCTGGGGTACAGGAGGTGGGAGAGAGAAAGAAGAGAAAGGGGAGGATAGAAGACGAGGGAGGGAAAGAAGGAATGAAAGAAGAGAAATAAAAAATAGTGGAAAGAAAGAAGGAATTAATTTATTGTTATTTATTAATAAATTACATATATCCCCTGTGTTAAAATATTGAAAATGAGACTATTAATAATGTATATTCAATTGTAATTTTCTCTCTTAGTAGGGAACAGGAGGACAAGGGAGGGCAAAATAAGAAATCAGAAGTGGTGTCTGGGGACAGGTGAGGTGGATTTCCAGGCAAACTTTACATACTGCTTTATTTTGTTTAATATAAATAATTCCCCTTAGGAATTCAAGGATTTTATTTTTAAATAAAACACAGCTTCGAGAAACTACCTCTCTATGTTACGATCTTTTTTCTTTATTTTTGAGTGGAAATGAATTCTGATGGATTTCCTTTTGAAAGGCATACATTTAAATATTTTTTGCCAGGGTCTCATATCTCTCCCATTTATATCTGCATATTCAGATGTTTTTTAAAAGTAATTAATTTTTCCTGCCTCCTGCAATAATCTTCTCACCATTTCTAAATGTCACCAGTGTTCTCATTCATAATTGCCATCCTCCTCATCATTCAGCCTAAGTCTCAAGCCTCCATCTGCTGCAGGACTGTGACGGGAAGCATGTGGTGGAGCTCTTTGGCCAAGTGGATAATGCTGCTGCCCCTTCCGCCCCAAGATGGGCCTTTATGTTATGTTTCTCAGGCTGACCATTAGGAGACTGAATTGGCCAATCATTCCTGTTAATCTGTAGAAACTGAGGACATCTGGATGGTTCAGTGGCTGAGCCTCTGCCTTTGGATCAGGGTGTGATCCCAGGGTCCTGGGATCAAGTCCCATATCCCGCTCCCTGCAAGGGAGCCTGTTTCCCCCTCTGCCTATGTCTCTGCATCTCTCTCTCTCTCTCTGTATCTCATTAATAAATAAATAGAATCTCAAAAAAAGAAAAAAAAAGAAAAAAAAGGAGAAACCTATGGAAACTGCCTTCCTTTCTCGGGCTAGAACCCAGGTTGATTTCAGAACTCTTCACAACATCACCACGTAGTGACAGGAAAGCCTGTTTTCCAGCAGTCTCCTGTTTTCCAGCAGTCTCTGGCCTTTCCTTATTTCTTTCACTCCCACACATTTATCTTCACAGTTCTAGGGAATGTTGCCAAGTCCCCTCTAGATGGGGGTAAGCACTGTAAATCCCTAATTCCCAAACTAATCTTATAGCAGGGGACATGTTCCGGGCAGCCTTCCCATTCTGCTAACACCACACGTACTTTTTTCTTCCTGAAGTGTGTTCTATATCCTGTGTGCTTCCTTATGCAAAAGTTAATTATCAAATTTACTGCAGATTAACAACAACAACAACAACAACAAAACCCAGAATACCTGAACCTGGGACAGCACACATCATTTTTTTATGCAAACTGAGAAGTCAGCTTGAATTTTTATTTAACCAGTTGAGTCTAAGTTTCCTTAAACTGGAGACCATTTGAAAGAGTTGAATTTAGTGTGTTCAAAGATGAAAGAGTGCCTGTAGATCAGTCAGCAGATCTTATGAACACGTGCCAATCTTTAGTTTTTCAGGAATAGATGATCCAGGATTTTCCTCTTTTAGAATTTTCTTCTGTGTCTAGGTGTTTTATTTTTGACCACTTGCCGTTTGTTATTTTCCCAATAAAAAAATGGAGAAAAGTAAGGCAATATTAAAATACCAATATGTTGCCATGTGATCTATCAGCCAGTATTTGTAGAAATAAAGAATTTTTTTTTAATGATTTGAACAAGAAGTATAAGCAAATAATAATAATAAAGTTTAAAGGGAAAAAAAACAAAAAAAATTTTAAAAAAAAGTTTAAAGGACCGTGAAATTTTAATGGGTTCTGAAAAAGTACAAATATATATATATATAATATATATATATATTTCAATCTTCTATGTTGAAGCTGTTTTCTTTTAACTGTTTTTTTTTAAGATTTTATTTATTTATTCATGAGAGACACAGAGAGAGGGAGAGGCAGAGACATAGGCAGAGGGAGAAGCAGGCTCCATGTGGGGAGCTGGACGTGGGACTTGATCCCTGGACTCCAGAATCACGCCCTGAGTGGAAGGCAGACACTTAACTGCTGAGCCACTCAGATGTCCCTCTATTAACTCTCTGAATATACTTTATTAAAAAAAATTGTACAATTTAGAAAACTTTGATCATATTCAGCTTATTTTATAAATATGTTTTTAATACTGCAATTATTGCCATAATGAATATTTTCTGGAATTCTACAACAGGAATTCTAATTTTTTAAATTGTCATTAAACAGTAATTAGGTTTATATTTTAGAAATTTTATTTTAAATGATATTTGGCAGATAACATGAGGCATACCAAATAATTTAGAAATGACGTGATAATCTGCGAATCCAGCTTTGACTAATGGATTGGGGCAGAGCTATGTAAAGTCATTTAAAGAAGAGGAAGGAGAAGAAGGAGGAGAAAGGAAGAAAAAGACAGAAAGGTGAAGGTGAATGGTTTCTAGGATAGAGGAGCTCGACAGTAACCTGTTGTCCCTGAAAAGAGGGGATGTCAACCAGAATGAACTTGGTCAGCCATAGAAGATTTGAAAAAAAGCCATAGAGCCATAGACACAGGGATGACTGTGATAATCTGAAAATAATAATGCCTGTGAGACCAGTTTGGATAGACTGGTCATGCTGTCATAAAGGAGCCATCTAGTATGCATTGCAGTGATGACCCTCGTTACAAGATGGAATCAAGGAATCACTCCTCCATCTTGTTCTGATACTTCTGACCTCACTGTGATCAAACAACTTTTGGAAAGTGATGCTGGATGGCATGATATTTCTCATCATATATAAATGATGGAACGTCATTGTCAGTTTCAAATTATTCACTGAGTACTAAATATTGGGTAGAGACAATCCTTTCAGTTGAAGCTCAATCTGTGGCTTTTGTAATGCAAATGACACAGATCAGTATTGGGACTGAGACTGTACTCTATGGGAAAAAAATGTAGGGTTTGTAACAAGTGTTAAAACTTTCTAAGTCTAGGCTGAGTAGCTACTCATAGGCCTTTTGCTTGATTGGCAACAATTCAAATAAGCAATTGGGAAAAATCCTTGTAGGTCATACTTTCTTTTTTCACTTTTCTCTTAATCTATCCCTCTCTTTTCTTTCCCCAATCCTTTTGTATCTACACAGTATTCTATAACAAATTACTTCGTTAATTGACACTATCCCTTGCCCACAAAAACTTAAGGGAATGTAGAGTCTGTATGTAATACATAATAAATATCAGGTAGTCTTCCATAAAGAAGCTTATGATCTGAAGTGAGAATCCTAGTCATGCAAATAATAATTGCTACTGTTCATATTCAAGCACATATATGCATCTATTTTTACATAGTGAATGAAAGTCTGGGAATATTATGTGTGACACATAGGCTGTGAAGAGTTTAATAGAAGCAATATACAAATAAGCTTAAGAAAATATTAAGAACAAAAGTAAACAACTAAATGGAATAAAAAATTTTGGAGCTTGAACATGTAGTCTTTCAAACAAGTAAATACAGATAGTCACTCATATTTTGAAAATATTGCAATTTGACTACAAATCAAAGAAACACATTAAACAATGAAATATCATATTTTACCCATCAGATTGGAAAAATTAATATCCAGTGATAGCAAAAGTGCAGTGAAATTGCATGTTTATGATTCAACTATCAAAATGAATAATGTAGTTCTGTTTTATAGACATACAAAATATGGAATAAAATAAAAATAAGATATAGAACAGTATGTATAATATAGATTCTTCATCATAAGATTTCTATCAGGTTTTTAATCTTTCTGTCCATGTATCTATAACACAGGTAGATACATATAAACATGCCTAGATCAGAGATAGAAGTCTAGATAGATGGGGGTGGGTTTCTCAAATTTACTTGTGTTTATTTCTCAAAGAAAGGATTTTCATGTGTTTTTATTTTCTCTTTCAACTTGTCTCTGTTGCACAAATTTTTACATAAGCACATATTTTTCAAAACTATGATTTTAAAATATAAATTAAAAGTAAATATACATACATGGGTGGAGGTTGAAGGACATGTGCTTGTTTCAAGGAGAAACTGATCTAGTGTCTTTCTGTGAGACTCAAACAGATTATCTCTAGATGTCATTAATGTGAAAGAATATTCTCCTATTCCCTAGAGTATGGTTTTATATTTGCTATTTTTATGGCATACAAATATGTTCTTTTGTGATGCACTGTCTCCAGGAGGAATTCTCAAATCACCCTCTTTAGAGATGGACACTTGGCAGGCTTGAGTCAGCGAAAATGAACTTTACATGCTTATAAAATTTTAATTTCTATTTTAAACAAATAAAACCTAACATATGTTGGGATTAGAACAGTTTTCTCTTTAGAAAATAATTCAAAATATGGCATTTTTCTGAACGATTTGTTGTCAGTAAAGGTAAATATAAGTGCAGCCATGACTTATAAATTCAGTTTAATTTTGGTAGAACAAATCACTTGTTTACAGATAATTGTTTGAAGAGAGAATTAAAATTACCCAAACCCCTAATAGAATTAGTCCTGCACTGCCTTCCTCAACACAAACAGTTTTTTATGTGTCGGGTCAACCTTGCAATGAGAGTCAATATATCTTTCATTCTTTTTTTCCTTAGTAAGTATAGTCCAAAACCTTAAGCCACTGGAAACTCTTCCTATTGGCAGACCTTCTGTTAGGCTTTCTGGTTGCATTATTTCATCCCCACATGTTCTGAAGACTTTCTCAGTGTCCATGTTTTCTTCAATCAGCACTCCAAGCAAGCAGGTGCTAGCCTTTTGCATCTTCCATGGGGAATGGGCTAGACAGAGCCAACCAATGGGAGAGCTCCACTGGGAGATTCATATGGCCAGCAGCTGTGGAATGGCGATCTGCCGTAATGTGCATTTTCTTTCAGCATGGTCCTGAAGGGTGTGGTGAGTGGCCACTTTCCCAGATGGTCTGGATTCTAAGATGACACCATAGCTACATGACACCTCTGCTCTGAAGATGGGACATTTGGCCTTTGGATAAATATCATTCCCAGAACTTTGAACAAACTAAACTACTTTTACTGCATGGAATGTTTTTCTTATCTGTAGTTAGTCAAGAACAAAAGAGGCTTGACTATACTTTTTAAAGTAGCACTCACTTAAACATCGCTGTCAGAATAAACTGTTTTCAAATTATATAATTTCAAATATTACTTTTAATATTGTGTAAGTGCAATGGAGGAGGTGGAGAGAGAAAAGAAAGCAGGGTAGGAAGCAGATAAAGAGAAGAGAATGCATTAAAAAAAGAAAAAAGTGAAGAATTACATATTGTTGTAATGTCCTAGTACTTCATACACTGAATGTCTAACATGTTCTCTTTTTTGCCACTCCCTAATCACTCTATGTTGTCCTCAGAATTCTTTAAGGATTCAAAGTCAGGACATTGATGGTTGAAACATTGTTTTGGACGTCTGTACTCTCATGCTTATAGTTCTTTTAGGGTTTTTTTTTTTTTTTTTTTGCAGATTATTGACCATGATTCCCTATCAGTAGTGCCCCAGAGATGAGTCTCTGCTATTGGTTGGAATTTTTCTCCTCTATATCAGAACTGTGCAATTGCTATAGCTGTGGATTATAAAATAAGTTCACATAAATATTATACTTAAATTCTAGTTTATATGGTAGAGATTACCCAGCCTTTAAACTCCTTTACTCATTCAATAAATTTTTTTGTATACCTCCCAAGTGTAAGGTGGGGAACATTTGTGGAGATGTAACGATGATGCTTGGTAGGGTTATTCCCTGTCCTCTTTTTAACATCTCATAAGATTTTTTTTTCAAATTCCTGTGCATTCTGATGAGATTATGTATATTTTTATATTATTTTCTGATGATTTATTAGAATATGTAATTATTTTGTCCCAACCTAGTTTTTAATATCCCCATTATGGCTAACGTCTTGTTAGGCACATAGGAAATATTTTACAAAAACACATTAAACAGAGAAAAGTTCTCGATTAGATACCATCATTGAACATAGGTTTGTATGAAAAGTTTAAACAAGGAAGAGAAGATAAAACAATCGTCATATTGTGTATGTCTAGTGTTGATCCAAAATACCTAAAATGTTGCAAAAATATCTTAATGAGCACATACAAAAATTTATGTCAGGGGAAAATCAAGCATAGGAACCAGTAAAAATTGCCTGATAACCTTTCTTTCATTTCCTCCTCATTAATAGAGACTGGCCAAGGGCTTTCCTTAGGGAGTTATGTCACCTACTCTAAGATTATGTCTATGTTTTTATAGTACCAAACATTTGGATATAAAGTGAGAAATTGCACAGATCTCTTGCTTAAACATTTGGGTAATTAGTACAATCAGATCATGGATTATACTTTTTCTTTTTCCGTTAGATGATAGGCCTCACATTGGAGCTAACCTAAAAATACCTTGGGACTAGTAGGAATTGGAGGAACTTTCATGAAAATGCACTTTTAAACTCTTATGATAAGAGGAAAGAAGAGATATTTTTAGTTAGAAAATGATGAATGAATGTATTATCTAGTTTCTTAATATATAGCCCTTTAGGCAATAGAGTAAAACTGAATTTCACCTGAGCCATTTTAATAAGACTTCTTGGCTATATATTTTGTTTCTAAACATTCCACTCTTTGGAAAGCATGCTTTAAAATTTTTATGCAATGGAAATTTCATTGTGATAGTACCCTTGCCAAATTTCTAGAAAGTAACATAAAACTATTGCTGCCAAATTCTCCCACTGAACTAGAAAAGAAAACATTATTGAAAATAAAATATCCACTTGATTATAACAACAATGGTTACACTAGTATGAATACACCTTTCTTATACTAGGCACCATGCATTATCACTTACTTGCTATTGGCTGGTATTTTGACTTTTAAAACAATTTCAGAGCCTCAAATAAGTGCTTTGTTTTTTTCTTTTCCTAAACCATCTAGTACCCAGGATGTGACAAGGTTTCCCTTGGAAATTTGTTGAGTGTTAGCTGAGCTAATTTTTTCTCTAACCAAATCTTTTTAACATGATCCATTAACAGGATTCAAAGTGATTACTTTTTCTTTGGGTTTGTTTTTGTTTTTGTTTGGTTTGGTTTGGTAGATCTTTTGGTGGAAAACTACTTGGCAGTGAAACTGTCAAAAATTAAGCAGGAAAAAAGAAGAAAGTAAAAAGAAAGAGAAGGCAAGGAAGGGCCTGTTTAATTTTCAAATTTAATAATAGTCTGTGGATAATTGAGAGTTGGCAGATATAATGTTTCCAGTCAACCTTGCCATCTAGAGAAAAGTATTTCATATCTGCACCATATACAAACCACAGACAAACACTGTCCAGGGATGCTGCATGGAATTCATCTGTTTCCAGGATTTCAAAAGTACATAAATCCATTGTGTTTTGAATAGCTATGTTTGTATTGAATTTCCCTTTCTCTCTCTCTCTTTGTCTCTCTCTCTTTTTTCTGGAGGAAAGTCAATCAAGCCTATCTTTATCTTTTACTGCCACTTGCGACTAGAGCATGAGTCAAAACAAAATTGCACACTTAAGTAATTATCTGTGATCTCAGAATATATTTATATTAAGTTTCAAAGGAGAAAACATTAAAAATTAGAACAAAGATAAAGTTAGAAGTGGAAAATATAGACACTCCATGGTGAATAATGAAAGCCTTTATGGTCACTGGAGATGCTTTACATTGTAGCCCTTCTATTAATAATTAAATTTCCAATTTTAATTTTCTCAATCGCTTAAAAGAAGAATATTTAAGGCAAACCTTTATTTCTTTTGTTCTGCCCATTCTGAATTCTCGGGGATGTATTCACTGTTCTCCACAGAGAGGACTATCTGGCCAGGGTTTCTTCTTGGGTGTTTCTTTGTCAGCAACTTGAGGAAGACCTTTATATTTTGGTTTTACTCTGAAAACATTTATCTGAGTTTTCCCTTCCATCTATACTCATGTTTGGCATTTTGTTTTTCATTCCTCTGGGGTAGCATGTACTTACAGGTGCTTTGAATTTTTTTTTATAATAAGTTTATTTTTTATTGGTGTTCAATTTGCCAACATACAGAATAACACCCAGTGCTCATCCCGTCAAGTGCCCCCTCAGTGCCCATCACCCACTCACCTCCACCCCCCCCCCCCCCCGCCCTCCTTCCCTTCCACCACCCCTAGTTCATTTCCCAGTGTTAGGAGTCTTTATGTTCTGTCTCCCTTTCTGATATTTCCCACATATTTCTTCTCCCTTCCCTTCTATTCCCTTTCACTATTATTTATATTCCCCAAATGAATGAGAACATATAATGTTTGTCCTTCTCGGATCGACTTATTTCACTCAGCATAATACCCTCCAGTTCCATCCACGTTGAAGCAAATGGTGGGTATTTGTCGTTTCTAATAGCTGAGTAATATTCCATTGTATACATAGACCACAGCTTCTTTATCCAGTCATCTTTCGTTGGACACCGAGGCTCCTTCCACAGTTTGGCTATTGTGGCCATTGCTGCTATAAACATCGGGGTGCAGGTGTCCCGGAGTTTCATTGCATCTGTATCTTTGGGGTAAATCCCCAGCAGTGCAATTGCTGGGTCGTAGGGCAGGTCTATTTTTAACTCTTTGAGGAACCTCCACACAGTTTTCCAGAGTGGCTGCACCAGTTCACATTCCCACCAACAGTGCAGGAGGGTTCCCCTTTCTCCACATCCTCTCCAACATCTGTGGTTTCCTGCCTTGTTAATTTTCCCCATTCTCACTGGTGTGAGGTGGTATCTCATTGTGGTGCTTTGAATTTTTAATACGCTATTTTAGTCGTGGAAGTATTTAATTTCTTTTTCAAAGAAGATGTAAGTTTTTCTCTCATTGGCATTGGCAGAAAGCACCACCGTCAGAATCTGAATGGCAGTTGGAGAAACTATCCTACAGTTCTACAGGACACTCAATCCATTGGTGTTCAACCTTTCAGTGTAACTGTCCCTTCTAATGGCATTGTGTTACAAGTGACTTTTCAAGTTAAGTGTCACAGGTGCCAAAGTAGCTTACCATACAACAGCATAGGGAGCAGCAGGCACAATGCAATGCATAGGGCTTTGGTCATCCCATGATTGATTGCAATGCTTAGAAGTCAACAACCTAACATTTGGTACACTGCAATTCATTCAAAATATATTAGGTCAACTCTTTAGCCACCAATAAGTGGATGACTATGTATACAAACGAGATAACAATGTCAGCACCATACTCGCCAAATTCTACTACTGAAACTAGTATTATACTATATGCTAACTAGCTGGAATTTAACTAAAAACTTAAATAAGGGGAAAAATGTCAACCCCATGAAGCTATACTAAGTTATAATGAGTTTATAGGTGTAGCTTTACATAACATTTCACCATTTAACACTTAACTACTTTTAACAGCTTAATAATTTGGAAGAGGATCGTCTGTTACATTAACGTGGGTAATGCTATCATATAAAGAGTGATTACATATGAATGTATATAAGTCATATAACAGCTAACGCATGTAGAATTTAGATTTGGTATCAAAAGAAAGTTACACTAAGCCTTTAAGGGGAAGGGAGATGTGAACAATTGTGAAAAGCTTACAGAAAGGTTAGAACAAAATCATGTTTTATTTACCTTACTCTGTGTGCTATGCAAAAATAAATGATATGAATGAATATTAGTTTGTGGACTATCTTGATTCTGATAAGATCATGCTAAAATGTCTACAGTATTGTGAATGCTTTTTTTTTTTTTTTTTAAGGAGCAACCAGTTGATAGGACACTTGAGAAAAACTGTGAACAATTAAGGCAATGTGAAGGCAGTGAAATATTAGACAAAACTCAAGCAAACAAGTTTCTTCAGGCAATCAAATAAGAATTGTCAGGCCTCACAAAAAACAGATCACATTTTCCAGCAAAGAAATCGTGACCTAAATAGCAACAACACTTAGTACATCCTGTACAATTAAGCACATTTGCAAACTAACATTGAAACTGCTGACAAAAAGTGTCTTGTTGTGTCTGTGTCTATATCCAGCTTGTTTCCTGAAGAATGACTAGGGGAAGAAATAATTGATAAACTAAATATCTAAATATAAACATATCATTTAAAATGTTTCTGCTTCCTGATTTATCAGCAAGGGTCCCAAGGAGGGGAGGGAAAGGCTAAGCTCCCATTGTTTACAGTGGATTTAAAATTACACAGTAAGAGGAAACAAAGGATATTCTTGGAATACTCTGTTAAAAAAGTTTTCAATGAGAATTCCAGAGCAGCCATGATGTTAAACAGATGTATTATTTTCCAGACTTAGAGTTAGAAGGAGCAACAATCATTGTACATATACACAGAACTTTGTCTTAATATTTATTGTTTTCCCAATAAAAATAGAGATAAAGCACTGTGGTAACACTGTGTTTGAGATAGATGATAGAGCGGTCAGCAGTTTTTCAAACTTTAAAACTTGAGTTCCGACTGAATTTTCCAATTCAACTTTTTAAAAACATCATCTCCAGAATAAATTTGGAGATGACAATTTCTAATAAATTTGTTGTTAGTCAAACTGAAAGCAAATCTCCCTTCAAAATCCATTTATTTTCCATGGAGATGGGTATAGGATTGTTTTGGTTTCAACATTGTCTCTGAATTAGCTTATCTGTACAGCAACCCACAGCTCTGTAATTTCAAAACGAGATGAATATGGAAGAGCAGATATCACTTCGAGATTCTGATTTTAATTCTTTTGGATATATACGCAGAAATGGGATTTCTAGGTCATATGGTAATACTATGTTTAATTTTTTGAGGAATCTCCATACTGTTTTCCATAGAGGCTACATCACTTTACAACAACCATGAAAATGAACACTAGCTTGGTTTTCCCCAAGTTGTTTGTTTTAAGGAATTGTCACATTGGTCCATTCTTGGCTCTGAGATTTGCTAAGTGTATAGAATTAGCATACAATAGCTTTGATTCAGTGACTCAGCAAATTTCCCTTTCCCCCATGTTACCAGTTTTCTGATGATTTTCCTGTAGTCTGTTACTTTTCTGATGGTCGGAAAGGGGAGTAGCACTGCTGTTGCAAAGGGCAGCCTAGAGGAATGAATTTGTCCTTTAGGTCTCTGCAATGTACTCTTTCTTAAATGCCTTGTTGTCCATGGGCTTGCTCTTCTTTTTATTTTGTTGAAAAACCTTGCCAATTTTATCAGGGATTGAGTTTTCTCTTTCTGGTTACCATTTGCCTTCTCTCCCACCACGACTGCCATTCAGTATCATGTCCTGCACCCTGTGGAATCTCACCCCGAGAACCTGCCTAGGATGCATACCTATTGATTTCCTGTTTACTGTCTTATCACCAGAAAAATTTTCCTTAAAGAATTTTTGAATTGTGCATGTTCATTTATTCCCTTTTAACCACTTTAGACATAAAAGAGATCTAAGCTGTTGGTCCCACTGTTTAAATTTCCAGAAAAAATAAGATAAATCAAATGAAGGCAATTAGCTTGAAATAAGAAGCAAACCCTCAGACTTACAGAAAATGCAGTTTGGCAAGTAAGGTAATTTAGGTCAACTCTGCATGTCTAAACTCAGTTTTGTCACACAATCTCAATCTAAACTTTCACTGTACACAGCAACATCACTGGAAAAGATGGTTTAGCAGAACAAATTACTCTTAAAGAAAATCTTTCTGTGCTTCTAAATAAATGCCTTTAGTAAGGGCTGCAAATTATTTTTTTAGATATATTTATTTAAAAAGAATTAGTTACATTGTAATCCATGTTTCTCCAGAAGAAATGCAAAATTGCCTTCTTGGTATACTTCTCTTTCTGTGGATTTTGTTATTTATGATCTGTATGCTTGTCATGATCACCAATTATTGCCATACCAATTATTATATGCTTGTAATGATCACTAATTATCTGACTATAAGTTCTACAGTCAGAGATAAAACTTGCTATTGAAAAATACCTGATTATCTATTATATATTGGGGATAAATAGACACCTAGAGATGGTATTGCTGAGATGCATGAAAATTAAAAGATATAATTGCTCATTCCATTCTCATTATTGGGTAGAAAAAGAAAGGAAATTAAAGTTTTAGTAGTTAGTTATTCAACTCCTTGTTTTAGTTCCACATTATCCCTGAAGACCTCCAAAGATGGCTGTGGTGTGGCTGGAGGACGCAAATGTCAGATGCTGCAGGCCTTCCTGTTTGTGATTAGGGGATGCCTTCTATTTTCTTCATCAGGGGATCCCTGGGTGGCGCAGCAGTTTAGCGTCTGCCTTTGGCCCAGGGCGCGATCCTGGAGACCAGGGATCGAGTCCCACGTCAGGCTCCCGGTGCATAGAGCCTGCTTCTCCCTCTGCCTGTGTCTCTGCCTCTCTCTCTCTCTCTCTGTGACTGTCAAAAATAAATAAAAATTAAAAAAAAAAAAGAAATGTACTATTTTCTTCATCATCTTAGGTTTTTTATATAGCTGTCCATTGGCATACCCAGTTGGAATATAATTGGTTTAGCTTCTATTTTTAAAAAAAAATCCAAGTTCCTGCCAGAACATTTCTTCTTCCCATAATATACTTCTTGTAGTGTACTTACTGTACATACCTACACAACAATATTCACATTTATTATCAAGCGTTCCACTACTAGAGTATTCTGAAATCTTTGGCCAGATATCTTTAGTAGGACTGTCTTGATCTTGTTTCTGCTCAGATATCTCATTTCTTTTATTCTCTTTCTTCTCTGGAATCTACCAATTCTCCTTTTGTCTCAGAAATCCCATGCTGATTCACATGGAGTTGGTTATTTTCTTATATGAATCCCAATAAACACCATTAAAAGTTCCCAGTGTCTCAATCAGCAGTTGCTCAGCTTTTAGTCTTCAGTAGACAGCACCTACACTTTTGTTCATGTCATTATTTCTTTCTCCCTGGCCCACTGAATGCAGCCTGCAGGTTGAGTGAGGGAACTCCTCTCAGAATGTGTGCGCTACTAGGTTGTCCAATTCAGCTACGAAGGGATGAATCCTTTATCCATGACAGGAGCCAGGAAAAGGAGGAGGAAAATTCCTTAGCTTGCAATTTCAAAAAGTTTTAAAAAATAAATATCTTATTCAGAGAACCTCATTTTGCGATGACTTCTTGAACCAACCATCTAATTTCACCCTCATCCTGTGTGGTCTGAGGTCTTGCTCTCAGACGCAGGGCCCACAATAATATGTGTCAACAGCAGCATTGAACACAGGGCTAGGCAGCTAACAATCCTTTATATTACTTAGAGGCAAAGTCCTCTTGCAAAGTAATTTGCAAATTTCAGATTTTAATTGTCATATTGGGACAAAACAGTCCTTGAGCTAAACATGTAACAATGGAAAGACTACAGCTTTTCTTCTTAATTGTAATAATAAATGAATACCCAAGAACTGCTGTTAGAGAGTTAGAATTGGCTTTTATTTATTTATCCATTCATTCAATATGAATTTATTGAATGCATTTTATACAATGTCATGCTGGGTTTGGGGGTGTACAAACAAGCAGAACAAGGTCTTTTTCTTCAGAGACGTAATAGTCTAGTGGGGAAGGAAGACTTAAAAAGCAACAGTCATTATTTATAAATAATATACTAGAGCTGTTATTCTTACCCAGAAACATATGGGAGTTTCTTTTAACATTTAAAAAATATATATACATACTTGGCTATGCCCTTTAGATACATGAGTTTTGAAAAGCTTTCCTTTGATTCTGATATGCATGTCTGTTAGAGTCATAAAGATGATACTCACATTCAGCAATGGGAATGATTAACTCAGGATGGGAGGCAACTTTTGGTCTAGGGCACTCTTAATCTGGGTCTTGAGCTAACATGGGAGTTCACTGGTAGAGAAAATGGAAAAGGCTTTGAAGTCATAGAAACAGTAGATGAAAAGGCGTATAGGAGGGGGAGTTTCTGAATAGAGGAAAGATTATCATCTTTAAAGATAGCATGTCACAGCAATGATTTCTAGAAACCTGTTGTGAGGAAAAACCTAGACCTATGTTGACCAATCACGACATAAAATGTACTTGGAAGTCAACATGTCAACAAGAATTTGACTCAAAGTCAATAACTGTGGGTAAGAGCAAATTTTATTTTCTAGCAAGGATGAAACCAGTGCATATGGTTATGGGCAAGGATGATAGTGTACAAACTGGTTCCACCCTTTGAAAAAATTTTGTTTCAAAACATTTGTTCCCTAGGGAATATCTTCCTGAATGCATGTCATAGATGAAACTGCCTTCTTTTGACTAGCATTCTTTCTAGTTTTGAATAAACCACAAATGAGGTATAAATAGGTACATGAGGTCGATGGGCCTATAAGATAGCTATATTTGTTTGCCACAGATTTTGTTAAACATTTTTAAAACATTGCTTTATTGAAACTTCACTACTGTGAGTAGTGGTGTTTATTTATTTACTTTTTAATATTTTATTTATTTATTCATGAGAGATACAGAAAGAGATGCAGAGACACAGGCAGAGGGAGAAGCCTGACATGGGACTTGGTCACACCCTGGGCTGAAGGTGTCACTAAACCACTGAACCACCGGGGCTTCCCAGTAGTGGGGTTTATTAACCCCATTTTACTGATGAGAAAAACAGGGGCTTTGATAAAGTGAATAGCTTGTCTAAGATAACTAGGTATTCAAACCCACAAAGACTCCAAAGTCTGGTTTCTATGATTCTGCTCTACAGTCTTTCTTTATGATTTAGAAACACCTTTCTCATAAATACTCTGTTTATAAGGGGAGTATTTCAGGAAACAAAAGCCTTAACTCCATAAAACAAAGTACAGTGTACTACATATGGAAAGAGACAAAGCTGTCAAACAATAATGTCCTCACCTGCAAGCATGCGTTACTCTCAAGTGTCATCTTAAGAATGTAAAGGGGAATTGATAACTTCCATGACTTCTTACTCAATTTTTTTCTTCAAATTGAACTTTAAGATGAAATATACTCTTTACAGAAGGAAACCCTTAAATGGAACTTAAGAGGGATAAGATGGTTCTTTAGCATTTACTGCTCCTTTTACCATAGCTTGGAAAACTGGTCTGGAGTCCTCTCTTCTCCAATTTACAAGGTCAAACCATTATTTTTCACAGATATGTAAATCCTCCAGTTCCACATTGGCTCAGATGTCAGTTTTATTAGTCTCATCTTTCTGGGATCCATGATTTAGTGATCACCTGTCAGTCCTCCCATTCACTGAAGGATTATTTGACATGACTTTTTTCTTCACCCCAGATGTCTGATATTATCAAGGTGGCTTTAATGTCTCTTGAATCAATCGGTATTCTAGTTTTTCATTTTCTGTATTTTGAGAACAGTAATCCTCTACTATAATCTTGAAATCTGGACTCACATCTCTAAATTCTTAACCTCACCTCTTCAACTTTCCAACTTTCCCATTCTATTAAAAATGGAATGATCTCCTATCACAAAGTCTGTAAGCATTACTCAGTTCTTAATTGCTTTGTTTGGCAACATCCTTATAGTTGAAATGTTCTTTTCAATAAGCTTCTATGATACCATACTATCCTGACTTTCTATTCTTTAACTTTTCTGACTATTCCTTTTACATTTCTCTTCATGAGTTTATTTTACTTTTCAGTTTTTCAATGTCAGTGTTCTTTTTTTTTTAATGTCAGTGTTCTTTAGATGTTCACCCACAACCTCTTCTTACTGTAAATACATTCTATGAGTAATCTCATTTGTATTTATGATTTTAAGTCCACTCCCTATCTGGATAACTGTAGCTCTCAGGAACTCTGGTGATACATACATCCAATCATCTGCCAGACTTTATATTTTGGCGAAGGATTTTCAGGCAAAGAGAATCCTTGCAGAGGCCAGAGTAGCAGTGAATTCAGAAGATTTTAAAATTTTTCAGTTTGAATTAAACTGGAGAATGGCAAGTGAGGCTGAAGAGAAATGACCGATATTATTTATGGAAGCCTTTATAAAACATATTAAGAAGTGTGAATTTTATTTTAAGAGCCATATCAAACAATTGCAGTTTTCTAACCACAGGAATGATATTGTGATTAGAAAGATTATTGTGAAAATTGGATAGAAAATGTATGATTTTGGAAAAGGCAATGAAAAGTGACCAGCTGGGAGACTTATAGTAATCTCTCTGAGAAGTTTTGGAAATCTGAAATGAAAGAATAAAAATGAAGAGAAATGTTCAATAAATGTTTACTAAAATAAATTAAAGAATATTTATATTATATTATATTCTTAAATAAAGAAATACTAGATCTTCAGCTAATGTGGAATGAACTCCTTTCACATTGAAATAAATTTAATGAGTATCTGAAAATTATATGTGGGAATATGACCAGGGAGATATTTTAAGTGGATATATGCAGTTGAAATTTATCAATAATAAAATGAAATATGTCAAATTGGTTATTCTGGAGGTTTTATTTGATCTCAATACAACTTATTGATAAAAAGAGAAATTTGAAAAGCAAATAAGCAAGTAAAATAAAAAATAAAAAGGGAAAAACCAACAACAAAAACATGGAATAATTGTACTTTGTTAAAAGAAAAAAGAAAAAAAAAGTTTCTACTGAATAAATTCATTGAATTTCAGCTTAAATCTGTTGGTTTGATTTTTAAAAATGATTTTATATGGGATTTTTAACTATCTCAATGTTAATTAAACTAACTGTTCACCTGAAAACATTTTCATTTATTTAACCAGATATGGAAAAATGATCAATCAACTTTGCTATATTTTAATTTTGCACACACATTCTCATATGTGCTACTAGGCAAAGTATGTTGCAGAGGGCTTTTAGGACCATTTACATTATTATTATTTATTTGCAGTTTTACATTGTATTTATATTAAAATTTGTTTTGTTGTTTGTTTAGGTTACATGGCACAAAAAGACTTTAAAAAAAGATTTTGATATTTAATGTTATCATTTTTAGATTAAGATATTCTAAACATAAAAATAATTTACATTAAATAACACTGTCATATAAATTTTCTTATTCTTTTCTGAAGTATTCTATGATATAAACAGAGATCATAATTCTCAGATTACAATGGTGAAAATCAGACTTTGCGTGATTTATGGACCCATCAGGATGATTCTAGCATACTTTAGATCACAACTATATAGAGGATATTAGCTTCCTGTGATTGCTATAACAAATTATTATAGTAATCTCTATACAGCTTGAACCTGAGCAGAATAAATACAAATTTATTCTCATATGGTCCGGAGGTCAGAAGTCCTAAATGGATTTCAGTGAGCTGAAATCAGGGTGTCAAAGGCATCAGGCTACATCCAAAGGTTCTGGGAGAAAAGCCGTTTGCTCACCTCTTCCTCCTTCTCCAGGACTCTGTATTCCTTGGATTGTGGCCTCCTCTTCAATCTTCAAAGCCAGTGGCATAGGTTTTGAATCCCTCTGATTCTGCTGACCTTGGCTTCTATCATATGGTCTTCTCTTCTGTCTGCAGTCAAATTGCCCTCTGTCTCCTTCTTACAAGGATACTTAATACTTTTCGGGATAATTCATAAAATTCCACCGTTCCAAAATCCTTAACTTAATCAACTGCAGAGTCTTATTAGCCATATAAACTAACATTTACTAGTGTCCAGAGATCAAGAACTGGCTACCTTTAGGGGCCATTTTTAAGCCTACAATGTATAGTAAGTAAAACCACAATATCAGTATTAATTTTTTCCCTGGGAATTTCACTACCAGCTTTCTTAATGCTAGAGTAAGAGATGAGTTTTGTTTCACTTTGTGTTGTTTTTTTTGTTTGATTGCACTGCCAAGATCCATTGCATACTACGTATTTTTGGAGTTGTGTCCCTGGACAGAGGAAGTAGGCAATAAAGTTGAGTTAGGGAAGTGGTTCTCCAACAGAAGTCTTTCTATGCTGTTATTCTCACTTCTGTATCTTCCCCTTACCCATATGTTCAATACGGTGGTGATTTTTTTTTTTTTTTTCTGTCTCAGCTGAGCAGATGAAGTAAAAAGATGGCAGCTCTGGTAACTGGATTATATGTCCCCTAATGGGGAACAAAGAGGATTCTCTTCTCTCTTTTCTCAAGAAGACATGCTCTTCTCTTTTTTATGGCTTTAACTGAGAGAATAGAGCTCTGTAAGGCACAGAGAATCAATATTTATGGTGGAGACGCCTGGAGGGAGGATGCTCTGATCATCCTATTATACGTGCCAATGTTTGTGATCTTTGAAAAATCTAAGGCACTTTGCTCAGGAGGCATATTTTTAACCCTGGTGGCCTTAACCACAAATTCCAACTACTTAATTACATTCCGCCTAGAGTGTCCTTCCATGTGTTCCAGAACTCATGGTGGTTTTCATTTCCTATCCTAAGCTGCTCGGTTGTTGTGCTATTGTTATTATTTAACATTCCTGAGAGCAGACAGATGCACTGTTTGAAACAAAAACATATATTTCCTATTGAATGAGCTAATAATCTAAAATCTGGTTGCCATATTCCGTCTCCAAAGTTGAATAAAAGAAATGCATTAAAGGAAACATAATGAAAGGAAACAGTGAAAGAAAATACAAGACAAGGCATCAGTCCTGGTTAAAACCCAAACCAGCTGATGTGGAGAATAGACCACTTTGTGACTTTGGGTCTGGCTAATGTTCTCATCTGAGCAAAAACAATAAGACACTTGTGCTGGTGTTGTAAATGGACAGGGTTATTATTTTTCTAATAAAATGACTTACATTTGTTTGAAGGGAGGATCACAGGACGATGGAAGTTTTCTCACAGTGACAGCATTTCGTTTAAAATAACTATTATACATAATGGACTCAGCAGAGAAGCGGTGTGGCTGTGATTGATTATTACTCACCTCTAGCCCTGCTCTTCTATTTCAGTGGAAGGATCTCTCCTTCTCAAACAAATCCCTTTAATTGTGCTTTGATACCATACCTCCACCTTGGGGGATTTAGCCTACCCATCAGCTCGCTCTGGTCTGTCTTCTGCTTCCTCCTACCTACCTGCTTTTTACTCTTGGTATATAAACATGCAAGTGCCTCTCAGGTAGAATGATCACAATGTTTTTCAAAGAGATGAATATCTTTTTCTCTTTTGGATTTCCCAAGTAGAACTTTCCCCCGGTTTTGCTGGAGCCATCTGTTTGCCTTGGGGAGAGCTGGAATTGTGGAAGCTGGACTGCACTGAGTCAGAGGCGGTCACTGTGCAGCTTTTGACATCCGGAATAAAATATTTGCCTTGACTTCAAGACCAAAGATTTGAAAGCCAGCCTCAGTTGGGAGAAAAAAAAAATTTAAACCCTCTAGCTTCCACTAACGTACCAATGTATTGAGTATTTGCCTTGTCACTCTAGAACATAGATAGTTTCCATTTATCAAGGATAAAGAAGTAAGAATTAGTCACGAAGAAAGTCTGCCATAAAGGCAAGGAAGGGAAGTCTTCCCACTCCTATTACAGGGTTAGAAGTGGGAGAAGTCTATAGCGAAACCCCTATTTCCTGATGGTTCTTTTTAGGCCATGGTTTAACTGTGATGAGTTATTAAGTCTGAAGAAAAGCCAAAAATGGAGCAAGGTTGATACCACAAAATTCCTGTTATAATCTTTGGAGGGAGCACACATGCATGTTCCTTCCGTATCAAAGATCAGTGCAGGTCCCTCCACCAGAAATCAATGTGGAGAAGGGCAGGAAGCCTGAGAGACATGTTTACCCAAATCCATGAAGGACAGGTTTTCCTCCAGCCTGAATGCCGTCTTGACAAGGAAGAAGGGAATATGAAGAAGAGTTCTGATGGGAAATTGTCCTTTTGATTCTTTTTTTTTTTTTTCAGATTTTATTTATTCATGAGAGACAGAGAGATATAGAGGAAGAGACACAGGCAGAGGGAGAGGCAGGCTTCCCCCAGGGAGGCTGATGGCTGATGTGGGACTCCATCCCGGGATCCTGGGATCACACCCTGAGCTGAAGGCAGACACTCAATCACTGAGCCACCCAGGTGCTCCCCTTTTAATTGATTCTTTTAGCCACAAGATCGTTGTATAAAAAAAAAAAAATGATTTAAAACCACATAAAGGTGAAGTGCATTTTTCTAACAATTTTAAGTAAATTTTTGCCTCCACTAACCAGAGAAGGGAAGTAGTAGATATTTATCAGATATTTTTAAATGTCAAATATTCATGAAACACCCATCTTCTGTTTGTTTGAATTTGCCTCTTTTGAGTACAGCCTCTGCCATGGAGAAGTCAGAATTTATTCTCCCAGCTGTCCTTGTTACTGATGTGTAGAATCTTGTAAAATGTGATCAGATGAGCCTTTGGTTCAAAAGTGAGCCAAATATCACAAAAAGAAACAGCAGAAGTATCTGATTTCTAATATCAGGCCCTACTTTTATTAGCATGAGCTGGATCTCCAACAACGTCAGTGCAAACTGCATTATCATCATCAATGTTTAGTAAAAATGGCAGTGTTTTCACCAGAGTAACCTCATTCTGTGGTTATTCTTGGGTGCATGGTTTATACACTTGACCTCAGAGATTCCTGGAGCATGCTTTATTAAATTCATCTTCTGCTCAACTAGTCTCTGATTCCTAGGAACCATAGTCAATAAGAGTTAAATTTCTTCAGTGTTTAGTATGTGAACTATACACTAATTTAAGCACTTTGCATGTTTTATTTATCTCATCTCTTTAATTCCTCTCAAATGGATACTATTACCTACATTTTACAGATGAGCTAACTTCGATAGACGGAGACACAGCAACATGCCCTAGGCTGGTTAACCAATAAGTAGTAGACCTGGGATTCAGACCCAAGATTCCAGCCTCGTAGCCTGTATTTTTACCAGTATGTTTTGATCCTCTATTTTATATTTGGAAAATATTTATACAGTATATATATTTTATTTTTTTATCTATATATATTTTTTATATTATAAATATTTATATGTCTTTATCTCTTTTTCTGTCTATACACACACGCACACACACACACACATACTGGTTTTTTTTGGCCTATTTATATAGAGCATGAGTAAATCACTAAGATTTCTTGAGAAATCTTCCACCTATGTCATTTCTGCTTATAAACACTACTCTATTTCCTATTCTTGTCATTATCAGATGTGTTGAGAGCATAGTTTACTCTTGCCTTTCCTACCTTATTCCTTATTTTTCTACTCCTCAATGCACGAAATACAGCTCCTATTGCTGTATGCTTCATGAAACTGCTATTGCTTCATGAAACTGCTCCTTGTCAAGGGCACCAAAGCCATTATCAAATAGTTTCTTTTTCGATCTTTATCCTTACTCTAGCTTTCCATAAAATTTGGTACATGATTGCTTACTTCTTTCTGAATTCTCTAACCCTGTGGTTTCTGCAATATTTTTGTGGCCTGGTTTTTATTCTGGAATGTAGGCCAGTGTTTCTCAGGGTCCTTCCTGGGCTCCATCTCCTCTGACACACTAAATCTAATTTTAAATTCTCAATCTTATTTTATTTTCCCTGGGTGAACTTAAAGATATTCTACATATGGAAACATTGATGAATCTCTAATATATCCTAAGATCTGTAATTACATATTATATTGTCCGCTGGAAATCTCCCTTAGAAGACATCTTAAGTTCAAGCTTAATATTCCCCAATTAAACTCACCTTCTCTGTCCTCCCCTTGTTTCTCCTCCCCCTCCATTCCTGCTATCAGATAATCACAAAGCCCACAAGTCATATACTCCTTCCTCTTAATCCTCATGCCCTTTCTCCAATTAGCCCTGATGTACTGGATTCACTGCCTTCTTAATAGCTCACATCCATCCCATCCTTATCATCTCTACCAGCCCTGTTTTTATCTTTCTGTCTTACTTACTACAACAGACTCTTAAATCCATCCGATGGGATTTCCGCTTTGTATTTTCCACCTCCAGCAGAATAAGCTCTAAAAAGCAAAAGGGTAATTTTTCTACTTCTCATTTAACATCTTTCAGTTGCTCCTCATTATTCAGGATACAGCCTGAGCTTCTAAGCCAGTACTTATTTGATCTGGCCTGTATGCTTATCTAGATACTTTATTATCACACAACTCTCTGTCTACATTCCGCATTCCATCTAACTGATTTATTTGCAGTTCCCCCCTAATACGCATGCTCTCTCTTGCACCTGTTTGCATTTGCTATTAAATTCATCTGACACAGTTGGCTTACTCCCACTCATCCATCAAAACTGCTCAGTTTTTACACCTCAGATGTCTTCCTGTGTGCTCCTCTTAATGATAACAGAGTTAACACTATTATATTGTCTCACTGAGACAATAACACTGTTATATTGTCTCACTCATTGAGACAAACTTTCAGAAGGCATTCACTATGTCTTCTATCTCAGAATATTCAGGCTTTCCATAATGACTGGGTTACTGTAGAACAAATATTATTTTGTCAAATGAAATAGTAACAAATTTATACACATATATTTTATTTTTTTTTAATTTTTTTTTTAAATTTTATGATAGTCACAGAGAGAGAGAGAGAGAGAGAGAGAGAGACAGGCAGAGACATAGGCAGAGGGAGAAGCAGGCTCCATGCACCGGGAGCCCGATGTGGGATTCGATCCCAGGCCTCCAGGATCGCGCCCTGGGCCAAAGACAGGCGCCAAACCGCTGCACCACCCAGGGATCCCCTATACACATATATTTTAAAGTTGAGTAAACTAAGGCTTAGAGAATTTATTTACTTATTTACTTTTTAAAATATTTTATTTATTTATTTATTTGAGAGAAAGAGAGAGGTAGAGAGAGAACACAAACAGGGAGGAAGGGCAATGGGAGAGGGAGAAGTAGACTCCGTTTTAAGCAGGGAGCCCTATGTGGGGCTTGATCCCAGGATCCCAGACCATGACCTGAGTGAGCTGGAGGCAGAAGCTTAAGCAACTGAGCCACCCAGGTGCCCCAAGCTCAGAGTGTTTAAACGTCCACTGCCATGCTGCTAGTAATTAACAAATATCTACTCTTTATTATTCTTTGATTCACATTATTAGAATATAATAAAAAAGCTTGAAGTACAGAAGAGATTCAATAACTATTTGTTGAATGAATGAATATAAAAGGAAAAGGAAAAAGTCTTATTTTCTGTAACAAAGATGTTTTAGAGATGTGAATTTCAAAATAGTGCAGAGAAACAAAACTAAAATATTCTTAGTAAGTGGTAATATTTGAAACAAATATTTTCAGTGTGGTTTCCTGATTCTATAGGGGCTCAAATTATATCTGTAACTTTTATTCTGTAAATATGCAGGTAGTTGGTTATATTGAATATTATCAAATTAAATTTAGGGATAGTAATACATTTCATGTGAAAAAGCAAGTAAACATCACCTATTTAGCAATATTTTGAACACTAAAATAGTTTCTAAATTAGTAAAAGAACACAAATTACTATACATGGGAGGCAGATTCCAAGGATTGCACCCATGATCTCCATCCTCCAGTGTTAAACCCTATATAATCCCCTCCCCTTGAGTGTGGGTAGGATCTGTGTTTTCCCATAGACTATAGAATATGGAAAAGGTGATGGATGTCACTCTCATGAGTTTCTTTTAACAAACTAGAGTGAGTTTTCTTTGCTGTTGGCTTTGAAGAAAAAGAGTATCACATTGTGAGAGGGTCACCTGCCAGGCAATGATGATGGCTTCTGGTTGCTGAGAGCAACCCCCAGGCAATAACCACCAAGAAAACAGGGAACTGAGTTCTACAACCACAGGGAATTGAATATGAGCTCGGAGAGGCCCTTAGCTCCAGAAAGGATGGCAACCCGGCCTACACCTTGATTTTTTCATCTATGTCGGAGGACCCAGTTAAAGTACTCTGAACTCCTGACCCATGATAACTATGAGATAATAAATGTGCTGTTTTAAGTTGCTAAGTTTGTGATACTTTATTATGTATGAGTTTAAAACTAATTGACTACAGGTTACTTCTTAACTATTTAGTATAACAAAATTTGCTACATAACCTTCAAAATTTCAAGAACAAACAAATGTGTTAATTAAAAGCAATGTTTCAAAGTATTAAAGGAAAAGAAAAAGTAATGATATCATAATTAAATAATTCAGGTTTCTTTTTTCAAGATTTTTATTTATTTATGCATGAGAGACATAGAGAGAGAGAGAGGCAGAGACACAGGCAGAGGGAGAAGCAGGCTCCATGTAGGGAGCCTGACATGGGACTCGATCCCAGGTCTCCAGGATCCCACCCTGGGCTGAAGGCGGCACTAAACCACTGAGCCACCAGGGCTGCCCCATAATTCAGGTTTCAAAATATGACAGACAAGCTACTATGAGAAAAATGCATGATAAATCAATTGAGAATTAATAGTAATGTCATGCATCCATTTTAGTGATGTAGAAAACCCAACCAACCATATTCTTCCCTTGGGTATAAAATCCATATTTATCCACTACTTTCTGTTTTAAAGTATTCTGTGGCTATTATTATTTTGCACACTATGGTAGTTCAATCTCTGTTCTATTTAAGAAAGCAAAACTATGTCACAAAAACAAAAAAATATACAAAATCAGTAATAATTTTCAGTGAAAATAATGTAAATTCTAAGAAGTTCTAAGGTTATTCATCAGTAAATATCAGTAACTTACTTCTCTGAAATAGCTGCATCTCATAAGCTGGCCTTTCCCTTCCTTCACAGGGTCTAAAACATGTGATTTGGTCACTATCAAAAATATTTTCTAATTTCTAAGTATTTTCACCCTACACTTTAAGAATATAGAAGATAAAACTTAAAGAAAATAAATATTTAAAAAACCAAACATTTAGCAGTTTTAATTCCTAGTCTCCAGAACTAACGTGGGGAAAAAATACAGATGACCCATGCATATCTTAGATTGTAATATGAAGTTTAAAAATTCTCCAAATGATGGAAACTTAGTTTGGAAATTTGATAGCTAGCATCTGCCAGGGTTTTTTACACTCTGGACAGGAGACCCAGACATTGTTGTTCTTAGGCTTTTGGACTTTGAGTATTCTATTTATTTAAAGAAATGTAGAAAATGTAAATGCTTAAAATTTGCTATTTTTAAAATACATGAAACTTATTTACTTTTATAGCTGCCTTATTTATAATTTAAAGCATTAAAATTAAGAATCTAAGAAATAAATAATACTTTGAAAAATTCCCTTTTAAATGTGTGAAAAATACAATAGTATTTTGTTAAGTCTTAGCATAGACTTTCCTATTTTCAAATTCTTAAATGTTCTGAGTTTTAACAGCATTATCATTGTGTATTTGTGATAGGATGACTAGCCTTAGGTAGCTCATAGAAATTGTTATTCATTTCTTGCTTCATAATGTTCTGAGTACAATATGTACCAACAATTTTTTCTCTATTTTCCTTCCTGCAGCTGATCTGATATTAAAGTGCTGGCTTTAATAAGTTTCCACTTCAGACTAAAATAGATAATTTAAGAAATCCAGAAAGTAGAGGCTGCCAAAGCTCACTGTTGCCTAAAATCAGATTGCTATTTTACTTCTTCCATTGTGAGAAAACCCAGACTTCCAGAACCTGCCCCACCTCTTCCTCAGAGTAAATCACTCTGTCTGTGATCCAGTAACTTCACTAAGGAAGTGCTCTGTGTTAAAGGCTATCATCCAATTTCACTTCTTGTTTTATTGTTTGTTTCTTTGTTTAAGTTTTATTTCTTTTACATCTGGATGGTGCAGCTTTCATGTGGTATTAAAACTATGTGTCCAAAAATGTGTCCCAGATGAACATCCTGTTTGCCTTTTGATTTAAATTTCTGTTTAGTAAACCTTTGTGGTTTGGATATAGTGAGGAGTATTTTCAGCAGAACTCCCTAACCACTTCCTCAAAAATAATAACTCCCTATCCGTTCCTCCCTTTCTCACCTCTTCTTTGCTAAATTAATATTGTCTATCAGATACAGTCTTAGGGATATTTAAGAACATTACCTCGTTTCTCACGATGATACAATCCACGTCTTTAGCATGCTGTTCTAGAAGCTCTTTCCACAAGAAGGCTGTTTTGCATGCCATGCCATTAGCAAATATGAAAATGTTTCCATCAGGCCCTGGTAGAAAAATAACCAATTTTTGAATTATGAGATACTTGCTTTGGAGAAACATAAATAACTCCTTTTTCAAAAATAGTTTAGCAACTGTCTTTTTTTGGTCAAAACCAGAAAAAATATGGTTAAAGTATTTTTAAGGTCTTTCCTTCAAATTGGCCATAGAAATCCTATCACTGATGAATAGATTTACTTGACATATTACATAAAATTATTTTTTAAAATAACTATTGTTTAAGCCAATTTTTTCGAAGCAAAGAAATTTGGTTGTTCTTGGCATTTCTTAATTTGCTTACTTGGGGGTATGTTCTCCCCAAATCCACACATATAATTTCCATTGCCTTTAAATGGGGTTATGAACACACATCTAAAGGAGAATTGACCACTTGGTTTTTCATGTTCTAAAGCCAACTAAAGCATGAACCTCTTGCTTCCTTTCTGATCCCAGCCCTTTTCAATGAGAACAATGCTTATGCAAGATTTCCTAGGGGGATTTTGTGGCTTGAGGTTTTAATAATCTAGGCTAAAATTCAAATAGGAACCACAGCTGCTTGGATAAGACTCTTAGACCTCTTTATTTGAACTGCAGTGAACTTACCAGAATTTTAAAATATTCTGAGCAATATTTGATATGTAAGAGTGACGTGTGGTAGCTTTGTTTTAGATATAAGAATATCTATATACTTGCAAACTGTGTGGACATAAAATAAAATGACATGTATTTTCCTTAACCACTTGCAAAGCATACTTAAAAACAGATTTAACTTCTTTAAAAATAAATGAACATTGTAGTTCTGATTCAATAAGGGTAATTTAGAGAGAATATTTTATATTTTGTATCTGTTTGTTGGAATTCTCACTTCATTCACATATTGCTTTTCTAACCTCAGCATCTTTATGATCTATATAATTAGTTTGAACTCCCTATCAGGTTCGTCACTATCTCCATTTCATTAAGATCTATTTCTGGAGATTTATCTCATTCTTCTGTTTGGATCATATTCCTCTGTTTCTTAATTTGCCTTGACTCCCTGTGTGAGTTTCTCCACATTAGACAAAACAGCCACCTCTCTCAGTTTTGACAGTGGACTCATGTAGTAGATGCATCTCATCAACTAGCCCAGCCTGAGCTCCTAGTTGTCGCTCTAACTTGTATGAATGTCCAAGGTTTCTTTGTTCTTAGTGGCTTCTGGTAGCTGCAGGAATACCAATGCCCAGCAGTATCCTATTGCAGTCAGTAGCTTGATACAGGATGACTAGAAGCTGGACCTTGAATCAGCAGCTGGGAAAATATGTAGTTAAATCCCTTCCAGGATGAAACTGGGAGATGGGTATTTTTACCTGCTTCCTCCATGCTGGCTCTGGGTGTATAGCTGTTGAGGGGTTTGCTCCTGTTCTCATTGAGAACTGTTTCTTTGCAAACTATGAAGAAAAAAAGAGATAAACCAAAAGACAGATTCTTAACTATGGAGAACAAACTGATGGTTACCAGAAGGGAGGTGGAGGGAGTAGAATGGGTAAAATAGTTGAAGGGAATTAACAGTATATTATCACAATGAGCAGTGAATAATGTATAGAATTGTTGAATCACTATATTGTAGACCTGAAACTATTATAACACTCTATATTAATTTTACTGGATTTAAACTTCAAAAGTTTTTTTTTTCTTTTTTTTAAGAACCATTTCTTTGTTTCCTATAGGATTTGGGAATGTAAGCACCTTTGGCTGTTAGAGCCAGGTAATCTGAGCACCTGTTCCTCATGTGCCTGCTGCAAAAGCTGAGGGCCAGATTTGTGTACCAGCTCCTTTAAGTGAAGTACTGGGGTTGGAAGGAGAAGGAAGGAGCGTTTTCCTGGCTTCCCCGTCTCCACAGCAAATGAGGCCAGCTCCTGGTGCTTGCTAAATGAGCAACTCAGCCCTCAAGCAGCTGCTTTTAAAGTATGCAGATAAACTTCTTTCAGAGAAAGACTAGGAGATAAGTGATTTTGTGGCTCTGTCTGCACTGACCCTTGGGGGATGGCCATGGCAAAAGCCCTCATGGTGTTAGGAATCACTTCTTGTTCCTCTTCTTCCTCCTTCTCCTCCTCCTTCTTATTCAATTGAAGTAGTTTCCACACAATATCCTCTTAATTTCAGGTGTACCTCATAGTGATCCAATATTTTTATACATTATAAAATGATCTTCATGATAAGTATAGTTAGCATCTGTTACCACACAAAGTTATCATAATATTATTGACTGTTTTCCTTCTGTCATACATTATAGCCCCATGAGTTACAGGTAAAGGGGATTAAGAGGCACAAACTTCCAGGTATACAAAAGAATCACTTCTTTGTTTACTACAGTCATGTGGGTTAAGTGGTCACAAGCCCCATTGGCTTTTAGAGTGGGTGTTTGGGGGAGCCCTTCCCTTCAGTGGGAGTCTTAAAAGTTGGGGCACAAGATGTAGGGATCCAAACTCATTGACCCTCAGGGAGAAGCTGGGAGGTGGGGATCCCCTGCCATTTGTATGGCTCTTTCCTAGTGACGGTTTTGTGGTAAGTGTGTCTAGCTCTTCTTACCTGTTTCAATGCAGGTGTCTTCTCATTTGTCTGATGTATAGGAGTCACTCAGCTAGTTTCATAACCTCTCTCAGAGAGCATTGCTCCATGTGCAGCTGTCTATTCAGGGCATCTGTGGGAGGAGGGGAACTGGGGAAGCTTTTGTGTTACCATCTTTATTTTAGCCACCGTTGTGCTTCTTTACTCCATTTTTGCTCTGCCCAGGTGGGAAGCAAGTTTCAGTCTCCTGAAAATCCTTAAAGATTAGATTTTGGGGATCATTGAAGTAGGATCTATTTACTTTTTGGAATAATGAGCTATGACTTCACTATATTATCCTTTGGTGATATTTTTTAAAAAATAACTTTTGTATACTTCTAAAATAGGATTGTGTTTAAAATGTAAGCACTATTGAAAGTTCTGTTCATAAAGTTCCTGAAGCCTGAAATATGTTAAATAACAGCCATTAAGTATATTAAACAGAGGCCCCAATATTCATATAAAAGGAGGAAATTTCAGAGTCTATCATAGGGTTATATTGCTATTTAAATGTTTATGTAACATTTATGTTAAATGATCATATATTAAAGGATTTGCAAGGACCGAATATAATGGAGCAGAGCATCTGTAAATGATCCAGCACTAAATTCAGGCATAAGACCTATTCCAAGGAAGGGAAACTTTTCAAGCTAGAAGACCTTGGATAGTTTTGAGCCTTGCCCAGGAAGGTTACTGACTGGAAGACCTCTGCTTTGCTGGGTGTCAGCGGTGTGCTCATGAGCACAATCACACCTGGTGGCTCTCAGCTAATCCTGCCCTTTCTGAAGTTCTCTACAGAATCCTGTGCATTTACAGGGCTGTGTAATGGGCTTCCAGAAGGAGAGAGGTGCTTACTGTTGAGAGCAAGTGGACCCTGAACATTTTCTTCAGCTTCTGCCAGAGCTATTACATATTTTATCTGTTTTATATTAACATTCCAGTTAAGATTTAGTTTAAACCCATCTGCTAAAGGGAGGAGGGGAAAAATTAATCCCCTGCATTGTATAGGAAATTTACAGTCTCAGTATATTCAGCTTTTCCTGTGACCTCTAACTCACTGAATGTGTGGTTAAAAGATTGCCTATGCTGCACGTGTGGAAGCAAAGTCCGTGATGCTGAGATAAGCATCTTCTAACATTTCAGAATTGGGTGTTAACACTAAACTGAGGGGAAGTAGATGCTAAAGGAAAATTCAGTTGATAACAGGTACAAATGATAAATAGCTTCTCAAAAAGAAATGAACTGAAATATTAGGAGATTTATGATCCTGGCTTACAGATAAAATCAGAGCATACCTTTTGTGAATTTGGTCATTTGTAGGCTCTCTGCTTCCTTCTCTCTGCTGATTCATTAGGCTTACTCACCATTCAAAGTCTAGATAGAACATTTAGTGAGAATTCAGTTTAACATTTTTAATAAAAGAATATGAAATCAGTTGTTTCATAATCTGAGGAGAATTCCTGAAGATGAGCAGTAATCTCTATTCCCCCCAAGATGTCCTTCTTAGAATGAGGGGAATTGATGACATTATTCTCATCATTCTCCCTTTTGTGAATCCAGAGACAAATGAAGAACACCACTCTCTAGAAACTGATCATGTCTGAGGGATAGTTTTGAGAACTGTAAAAACTCTCAGCATGAACTTGCCATTCAAACTCCTCCATTAAGAGACTTGGCCAAACTTTAACAAGGCTTCTAGCAGCCTAGAGCCCAGCTCTGAGGAAGCCTCAGCCTCGTTGAGTTCCTGTCCAGCTCCTGAGAAAGACAGGAAGAACACTTTATGAGGAAACTGAAGCTTAGCATTGAGGAGGCGGGGTTCTCAGGAGCTTGCTAGTAGGGCTGGGGACTAGTTCAGCAAATACTGGGGGCGGGGGGGGGGTGGGTGGTGCATATGTGATAAGAGTCCAAGGAATGTGCTACTTGATTCTGAGACTAGAGGCATAGAATCTTGAACAACAAAAGAAAGAAGGCCCAGTGGGAGGTGAATTAATAACCAAGAATAAGTCATTCCTCCATTTCTATAAGGACAAATTTCTTTGAATATTGTTGAGATAGTTCAGTCCTATTTTGCCCTCTTGAGGAGAGCTCAAGACGCCAGAGGGATAGGAGACCTTAATTTCTAGGTAGCTCTGAAAGCATTAACCCTAGAAATTCTCACTGAGGTAAGCTAGAAGTATCAAGTTACAGAATCCACCATTTAATCAACATAAGGAATGACAATGTTGCACATAAATCTCTGAAAAACGATTGTGGATAAAAGTTAACAAAATTATAATAAAGAATAGGAAGTCAAATATACTTTAATGAAAAAATGAAAAAAGAAGAGGATTATTAAAATATCTAAATCAGCAATATCTGTTGAGAAAAACAAAAAAGAAAATATCTGTCAGATATCATGTCCCATGTCAATAGATTAGAACTTGTGAACTTTTCCTCAATTGTTAGGCATATATAATTGATACTTTTGAAAAGTTTGTTCTGGAAAATCACAGCCAATATTGTACTTCTTTTAATAAATTGTTTCAGCATGAATTAAAAAAAATGTAATGTTAAACACTGGATACATGAAGCATGAATTATATTTCTTTGATGGATAAATACTGCCAGTGGGATTTCACTAGAGTGGTACTGAACATAGGTAATTTTAGAGTTATTACAATGGTTTAGAAAAAGAGCATCAGACACAGCCACAAATTTTGTAGTAAAAACAACAGAGAAGTATAATTTGTGGCTACATTTCAGAATAATTTATTAAGACCATATAAGTAGGTAAAATAGTAAAATGACCAGATACTTAAATAAAAGATTATATTTCATTTATATACATATTATTAAAATTATATTATATTCATATTCCATCTTAATATATGTTATACAAATATGTAAGATGCAGTTTTATATAATTTATATAATTTATATACATTAAAATATATAATGTAGTAATATAATATTATATATATATAATCTGTGTATATATACGTGTGTGTATGTGTGTATGATCATTGTAATTGAATGTTGCAAAATGGAAGAGAATTAAGTCTTACTTTGCAAAATCTATGATATGAAAAGGGACATTACTAAATACAAATAAACATTTTGAGCCCAAATGGAGAAAACGACTTTTAGCCAAGACCCCAAAACATACAAGAATGCTGAAGAAAGGGTGGAGATGACCAACACTGTAATTTGAGAAACGCCAAGTAAGTCATTAATGATCTCAACTATAGTTTCCTCAATTTTCTTACAGCTTTCAATATTTCCTCTTTCCTGAAACTCTCCTTTTTCTTGTTTAATATGTGACAATGTTTGTGTGGTTGTCTTTTTCCTTCAAATCATTAGGCCCCGTGTCTTGTTGACTCCCCTATTTTCTCCACTCCTCAAATTTGGCTGTTCCTTGTCAGTTCTGTTCTTTCACTACAGGCTTTCTGTTGAGAATTTTATTAAAATTAATAATTGTTAAATCAATTTATATTAATTAAAATTACATTCATTTTTTTGTCATAAAACAATATACATTTCAAGATTTTCAGTGATGAATTCTTGTGGCTACCAACCCATTTGGTTGAGGCATGGACAGTGAGTGGGTGAACATTGCCTTCAACTACCACATGCCTGAGAATCCCAACACCCATCTGTATCAGGTGGCCCAAACAGTCTGGTTTGGCACCAAGAGCTTGGCCATCACATTTCCGTAAGATAAAAATGATGCCAAGACCTCAATGATATGCAGAATTGCTTTGAGCTGCACAGACATGGAAGAGGACTCACCCATCCATTTTGGAATGTGACACTCAATTTAGGAGATGACAGCAGGCATGTGGGTGAAGGAGACACTACTGCCACCTACCCCTGGCAGCCCCCATCTCCTATCCCATGGCTTTCCCCTTTTGTATCACCATCATTCCTAACCCCCCATTTCCTGATTTGTTAGAATTAAAAAAAAAAACATTAAAATGAATTGTGTGTGCAAAAAACTCCCCCAAAACCAACATACGTTTTATTATAGAACATAAAATTTATAAAATATGGCTAACAAAAAAGTTTATAAAAAGACTGCTGAAATTTCACTATCCTGAGATATTTTCATATGTATCCTATAGATGCATGTGGTGTATCTCGATACTGGATATGCTGTTTTATAAATGCCTCATTTCACTTAAAATCTATAGAAATATTACCTACATCATTATGTTTCTTACTATAACATTAAGTGGGCTTCTAAAATTATTGTGTAATTAATTATAATTCCATATTAACCTTTCCTATATTACAATGAACTATCTTATAACAAAGTTTATTGGTGTCTTTCTGACCTTTATAAATCTTTCTCTACCATATCCTAGTTTTAAATTTCATGTGCAATTTTTCTCACACCTACGTTTTCTTTTCTATTTTCACTACTATCCTCTAATTCATCCCTTTTACTTATGGTGTCAAGACTACTAAAGTAGAGTCGTGAAATTGAGCTCGTTGAGAACCTGTTGTTGGCCAGGTACTACGTAAAGAAAAAGAAAAAGAAACCAATCTTTCTTTATGCACTGGTAAAAAAGACAAATATGGAACTTTTAATGCAGTGTGATGTATGCACTATGAAGGTCTTTCACAAAGCAATTATTATGTGAGAATGAATAGTAATTCTACTCAGAAAAATCATTTTATAAATTATAGATTTTATAAGACATATATAAAATTATAAGAATTGTGCTTTGTTATTAGTTGGTTTATTTTGAGCCACCATAATTCGATATTAAACATTTTATTAAATTGATTAAATGTTAAAGATACCAATAAATTAAATGTGAATAATTATTGTTAATGTTAATGAAGCATACCTACAGTCATAAAGGAAAGTGTTCTGGAATTTATTTTTAAGTAGAAGGAGAATTAAGTCTGCACATAATAGACACAAATGGACACAACCGAGACTGAGATGAGGTGGGCCTGGGGAATATGGAAGATTTAGGCAAAACATCAAATATAAGCTAGCTGGCTTCTCTGAAATTCAAACTTAACTGCATGTTCTATACTTTTATTTGCTTTATCTGACAACCTTGGGTCTGACAACTCCCTGAAAGTGAAAAAATCTGACCTGAGACCTGCAAGATGAGAATAACCATGGGAAAAGCAAGGAGAGTGCAGGGAATATCAAGTGAAAAGACTCCACTGCAGAAAGGAGCTTGCCTTTCTCCAGAAAGAAGAGATGGGTGGACTTTGGAGCACCATGAACAGGAGGATGCTGGAGAAACTAAGAAATTCACTGAGACCACTGGCAAGGGGGTATAAAAAGAAGGAGTACTAGTCCTATTTGTCAAATTTATGGGGTGTGTTGAAGAAAATGTGGAAATTAATATATTTCAAACAGGGTATAAAATAACCAGAATCATATTCCAGAAAGAGTACCCTCGCAGCAATGCTTAAGATAGATTAAAAGTAGCTGAAAAAGAGAGAAATTAGCTCCAATTAATTCTAGAAAGAAATGAAAAGAATCTGGATTAATAAAAACAGAAAATATTATTCATCTCTGAAGGCAGGTTTCAAAGTTTTCTTTGACATCTATCATTAGAAATACATTTTAAAACAATACACTTTATATGTATGTATACACACACATATCCACACAGCCATAAAGAATATTACAAAGTAATAATGTACTTACCTTTACTACATAAAATACTTTAACATTTTCTGTTCAAATCTAGTCTATTTCTCCTCATTAAAGTCATTAGTAATGGACTACTAAATGGCTTTCATGTTTACCAGTGGGTTGTGAGAAAGGATTGAAAATGTCTTAAGACCGATTTAGAGTGAAATCAGCAAGTTGTCAGTTTAGGAAGGTAGAGGCCTGGGGCACCTGGGTGGCTCAGTGGTTGAGTGTCTGACTTTGGCTCAGGTCATGATCCCAGGGGCCTGGAATTGAGTCCTTCATCAGGCTCCCTGCGCAGAGTCTGTTTCTCCCTCTGCCTATGTCTCTGCCTCTCTCTGTGTGTCTCTCATGAATAAATAAATAAAATATTTTTTAAGAAAAGGAAGGTAAAGGCCCTTCTTCACCCATAGAGATGCTGAGTTAACAGCAAAATACCGATAAGAATACTACTGTACTTAGTACCAATTAAAATGAAAGAACAATAGACAACAGCATGAAACTGTATGGGAATATGAGGTTCTCCAGTAAAGGTAAATACATGTAGTAACCTGTACCGCTGCACTTATGGTGCATAGAATTCAAATGATAAAAACATTTAAAAAAAACCCTATAAGTCTATGTTATTAGGTATATAATATATAAAGTTGGAATATGTAGCATTGTTAATATAGAGTGTGGGGGGGGAGCTGTAAAGGAGTAGAGTTTTTGTATGAGATTAAAATTAATTTATCATTTTAAAATAGAATACTGTAATTTAAGATGTTTCATATAATCACAATAATGATAAAACAGCTATAGAATATACACATAAGGAAATGAGAAAAGAATCAATGCATATAAATACAAAACACAAAGAAAGACAGTAGGAGATGGAATGAGGGACACAAACCAAGACATGCAGAAAAAAGGGAAGAAAACAGCAGTAGTCTTTCCCTATCCTTAATTAAATGCAAAGTGATCAAACCCCTCAGGCAAAAGGCATAGACTGGTTGAATGGATAAAAAAAAAAAAAGGATCCAACTATCCACAAGAGACACTTTACATCTATGGACACACATAGGCTAAAAGTGGAAAAGTGGAAAAAGATATTCCATGCAAATAGGAACTGAAAGACAACAGCAGTGGTTATATCAATCTCAGGCAAAACAGACTAACTCAAAACCTATCATAAGAAGTAAAGAACATTATATTATAAAAAGACCAATTCACCAAGAAAATATAAAAATCATAAATATTTATGCACCAATCCTCACTGCTTCACTGTACACTTAAAAATAGCTGAGAAGGTACATTTTATGTGATGTCTTTTTATTCACAATAATAAAAAACCAAGTAGTTGCATGCATTTTCTCACACCAAATTGTATCTTTCACCTCTCTGTATATCTTATGGCAGTCATCCCTTCCTCTTTTGTACCATAATGAATTTGGTAACTTGCTAATCTCCTAAATATCTTAGATAGACAAAAGAAGGCAGAAGTATTAACATTGTATCTGAGATGTATAGGACATTTCATCAATACTACCATTTACTAATGTTGAGACACATTGTCTAATCTGCTTCTCAAAACAACCCTATCAAGTATTTTAATTACATTTTTGTAAATAAGAAAACAAAGGTCCAGAAAGATAAGTAACCTGTAGAAGATCTCATAGTTTTTAATTTTTGAAGCAGGGATTACAGCTCATGCTTCTCAAAAATCTATATTAAAAAATCCATATAAAAAACATATTCTTTCTCTTTATATTTTAGGGGCCAACCCTTATCTGCCTTCAAATTTGGCATAAAGGAGACTTTAATGAGGATAGGAAAGGACATATTATCTATTTATAGTAATTTCTAAATCAGTGATAAACCTGATGTCCCAGATAGTAAATCTGGGGGAAAATATCTAGGAAATAGTTAGGAAAGTATCTTTAGAGAGAGTTTAGTACCATTCTTTCTGGTACCATTACTAGAAAATTAATTTTTTAAAGAGTTATTTTTTAGACTAAATTCTCATTGCTTTAGATATGCTATTTTATTTCATGTGGGATTTCAGGCCTGCCTGAAGAGCTAAATGGCTAGATGAAGGAGTATAGAAAATAATGTGGTTAGTTCTCATAAACTCCTTTCTCCCTTCCATCTAGTTGGTCTGTGATTCCCATTGTTTCAGCCCTTCCAGTGATATTGTAAACATCCAATTTCCTGTATTAAGTCCTTTGCTTTTTGAAATGCCTATAATATTTTCTCTTTCACACAACTCGGTTTGATTGATAAGTAAAAGAAGGCATCATACCTTATCAGTAAAAAGTAAATCAATATGAAACCAAATCACCAACTCTAACCATTGTAAATACCAAACTCTAACCTGTGCTAAATATGCCTTTATAACTTTATTCTATTTTCCCTAAGTTTTCTCAGCCTAGGTAGCCTTGCTCATTTATAAGTTCTAGGTACTCAATATCCAAGAGCAAAGACATTTCTTGAAATACAGAATAAATGGATACCATCTTCAGAAACTAATAATTCTGAGAAATGGAAGGAGTAGAAGACTCTTTACACACACAGGCTAGGAACTTTCTCAACCCAAAATTTCCAATTTGTAGTATTTGTAATATATTTCATTGACAAAAAAAAGAAATTAAAGAGAAATAATCAAAACAGTTTGCAACTTTTGCTTTTCAATTTACTGAAGATACTAGGTTATGTTTTGTGATAATCAAGAAGAGTATCAGAAACCTAATATGATCCTTTTTGTTTGTACAAAATTCAAGTCTCATTTTACTTACAATATTTTGAGTATAATTTTAACTACTGCATATCAAGAGACCCAAGATCATTATCATGGGTATCATTGGGGACGCCTGGGTGGCTCAGCAGTTGGTGTCTGCCTTAGGCTCAGGGCGTGATCCCAGTTTGGGGATCGAGTCCCGCATTGGGCTCCCTGCAAGGAGTCCGCTTCTCCCTCTGCCTGTGTCTCTGCCTCTCTCTGTGTCTCTCATGAATAAATAAATAAAATCTTAAAAAAAAAAAAAGACAGATTGATGGGTAGAGTTTTATATAAACAATTTTAAACACTAAAACTTCTAAAAAAATGAAGATTGAACTAGATATGATTGAACACCACAAGTTAACATGTTGCCTGTCCTCAATAAATGTAGCTACAATCATTCTTTAAAGAGTAATAAAGACCCAATACTAAACCCTTCCCACAATTGAAGCACTACATCAGAGAGTAATGTGGAGGTTTTACTGTGAAAAAAAATTAAACATTACATAACTTTTTAAGTTACTAACTCAATCAGTACATATTTATCAATATATATCAATACATGTTTATTTATCTCTCTATATATTTTATCAATGGTTTCCCAAATGAACCTACTTCTGCTTTTATAAAGTTTGTGAATAAAAAAATAGTCTCTACTAAAAGTAAATGTGCATGTGATATTTAGAATAGATATTTATATGTTCCACATATTGATTCAATTTTCAAACTTCAAATTTTTAAAGTGCTTTTGGAGTAGAACATATCCTAAGCATATCCTTCTAGTCTAGTTTCTTGCTGGAGCTCTACTAATGGCATTCATACATGCAAACAACTGATCTTAAAAGTAGCCTGCTTTAATATAGAAAAAATGATCAAGAGTGGTCAAAATACAATCTACAAAATACAAAATACAAAATCTACTTTGTACTTTGTAGTACAAAATACAAAATCTACAAAATATAAAATACAATGATGAATGATTCAGTTATTATTTAATATGTTTCAATCTTTCAAAGTCAAGTGATAGAAAATGGTTGAGGAGCCAAGGACGGTAGTTGAGATTTTACAGTTCGTCCAGCTTCAAATTTTCTATTGAAAATTTCTAATGAGTGGAAAATAGAGATTATGTCCTTTTATTTTTGCTTTAAAAACGATTTAGGGGTGTCTGGATGGCCCAGTCACTTAAGCATCCAACTCTTGGTCTCAGCTCAGGTCTTGGTTTTGGGGTCGTGAGTTCAAGCCCTGCTTTGGGTTCCATGATGGGTATGGAGCCTACTTATAAAAAAAAAAAAAGATTTAAAAATGACATTTAATGACATTCTTTAGGAAGAACTAGAAGTGTATGGAATGCATTGGAAAATAAACTTTAATTATTTTTGTTGCACACATCCTTTTTGCAATTAACTATGAATTCCAACTTTTAAAATCCAGATGGGGAGCACATGACAAGTATGGGTAACCTCAGCAATGACACAAAGTATTTGTTTCTACCCTATTTAATGTGTTACTTCCTCCAAGGAACAATAGAAAACTATGAGTTGTTTTTTTAAAAGAAACAAAAGACAAAAAAAATTATGATTATATTCATCAGTATTATATCATCATCATATTTAAAAGGCATTCCAGAACTCAATAGATTCAAATATTCTAACTGAAATTATTGTCGAGTCTTAATGAACAATTCTGATTCCAGGAAAACATGAATAAATACATCCCACAGAAAATTTTGTAACTTTGCTTCCAAGATTTAATAAGAGCTGCTAGATGTATAACTAATGTGGAAGAGGTGAATTCAGATGCCAGCAGGAGTATAGAGGATAAGTAATGGAATCAGAGAATCTATTAGTCTAAAAATAATTTTTAAAAATACAAACAAAAAGAAGATATGTGACCAAATCCATTTGAGATTATGGTATTGCTTTAGTGCCAAAATGGAGTCACCTCTCTGTCCTTCTCTTTCTTTCTTTCTTTCTTTCTTTCTTTCTTTCTTTCTTTCTTTCTTTCTTTCTTTCTTTCTTTTTCTTTTTTTTTTTTTTTGGCTTGCATAAATCGCATTTTGTTATGGATGGCAATCTAATTTACAAATCTTTATATATTTAAAGCAAACATTGAAGCACCATAAAGATTTCAATATGCAAAATTCAAATTTACAGCAAGAAAATAATCTCAAAAACTTACTTTTAGTCTATATGGTTATTCCTACACTATCTTTGTAATTTCTTATCCAGAATCCAAAAATGTAGGCAAGCCCTAGAGATATAGCAGAAGCATTTTTTTGGCACACTGATATTCATAATCTAGTTTGTACAGAAATGCTTCCATAAGAATCATAGAGTACTCTTTGGAAGAAAGAGACAAGGACTGGTTATTTGGTCACCGTTAGGAAATACAAGCTTTTTAGGAGTCCAGAAATAGCCACAATGCAAGCAGAGTATAATGAGACACAGCTCTGGCTGGGGAAAAAAAAATGTGCCTTTCATCAGAAAAGTATCTCAAATTCTTGGGGAATATCCAACTTCCATCTTCTAAGAGTATGTTATTTCCAGCAATCACATTTTTGATTTCCAACAGTTCTTTGTTGATCTCTTAAGTTTTCTATTCAACTCACCTGTTGTGTGCCATAGATGAAATAGCTGTCCTTTTATAACTGATGATATTAATCATAAATTTTTAAAGTATTTTTTCTACTTTAATTTTCTTTTTCCCTTCTGTCCATTTGTTTATTTTTGTCTCTCTTTTATGCTTCAGGCTTTTCTCAAATGATATTTTGCTATTCATTAATATTAAACAGGGAGCTCCAGCAAAAGATTGGACCCTATGTATCTTGGGGTGGGGGGGGGCTGTAAAATGGTCTCTCTCTCACTTTTTTTTTTAATAGGATGATAAAACAGTAAACTGACTTTTTCTTGGGAGATTTTTAAAGATTTTAAATAAAATATTTATTTATTTATTTAGAGTGAGAGGGGCAGAGGCAGAGGGAGAGAATCTCAAGCCGACTTTGCACTGAATTCAGAGCCTGACACTGGGCTCTATCCCAGGATGCAGAGATCATGGCAACTTCACCTGTTGCTAAAATTAAGAATTGAATGCTCAACGGATCGAACCACTCATGCACCACTCTTGGGAGATTTTTAAATGTCAATATCTAGACATCATTTTTCTGAAATCCTGATATTTCTCCAGAGAAGGATCAGGTCTTCTTCTACCCGGAGTGATTTTCCTCAGCAGTTCACATCTGAGAGAAGGGTTGAAGAAGATGGATGGAGGTCCTGGTGTTAAAGACTTTCTCATAATTTCCCACTTGTAATTATGTTACAACAGCACCATTTTTCTCTATACCTGTTGCCCCTAAGTTTTAAAACTCCTGGTTCACCATTTTTCCACATAATAGACCCATGATCTCCTGAGGTCATGATCAGAGGTGAGGTAAAGTGCATGTGTGCTTGTGTGCGTGTGCTTCAAGGAAGACAAATGTGAAGAGAGAATGGTCATGGAGCTCTATACATTGGGAAATGTGATAGATGTGTGTGTGGGAAGGGTGGCAGTCGTTCCAGACAGATTTTTCAAAGTAGTCCGCATTTTCAAGTTTGCACCTTATCTTGCATTCACTGATAATTTATGAAGTCTAAGCCCAGAATTCTTTAGGATAAAATAATCTCCTTTCTTTTTGATATTCCTCTCCGCAATCACTTAGCTTGTGACTTCTCTCAGAAAATTGCCCTTCCAAGTGCTTTCCATATTCCAAAAAATACTTAAGTAGTTTATACTGTTGGTCTATGTTTGACCCCACTTCTGCTGTCTCCTCTCTCTCTCTCACTCCTTTTTCATTTCCTTTTTTCGTTATTTCCTCTTCCCCTTACTCCCTCCTTTTCATTCTCCTTCTCTGTCTCTGCAAGCTTAGTAGGATTTGAGAAAGGAAAAGTGATAAATGCACATGGCTACTTTGATGTTTAACCATTCAGATTGAGGATCCCAATACACCCCCTGCTCTGTGCAAAAGAATTGGCTTCAGACTAGGCAGTCTTGAGGCTGCAGGTTAAAGGCCTGAATGATTACAGCTGAGCAGCCTGAGTGCAGTAGGGGCTGACATTTCCACTCAATTGCTTGATTAAATACTGCCCTTTTATTAAAAAAAAAAAAGCATAATTTTTTTTTGTTTGTTTGAGTCATACCATTGATGTAACTGTGGGTTTTCCATTTCTTTGGCAGTACATTTTCTGGTCTCTATGAATTAGTTGATTTCAGCTTCTATTTTAAATCTATTCATATTTATCATGTTAAAGAAACATAGAGGTAGACATATCCTTCCTGCAAATCCCTTCCAGACTTTTCTCTGGTTTACATTGTAGACTTATTCTGCTGTGTCCTACTGCTTCAAGTACGAATACCTCTACATTTCTTGCGTGTGCTTTTTAACGGTTTCTGTTTTGCAACCCCAAACAATCAACATCAGTTTCTGTCAGTCTCTAGACCTCTTGGTATGGTTCAGTGAATCTTCTGTATGTCCACCAAAACTGAAGTTGTTCTAGCCATTAAACCATGGAATTCTGACCCATCTCCTCCAGAACACATGTTCCCAGATTCACCTGGTGTCCCTACCAGGCATCACACTCATGACTACCTTTGCCTTACCTGAAAATGTTCGTTTTAGTATTGTCCACCTTCTAAAATGCTATCGCATCTTCAACCTTCAATTTTCTACTTTTTTGTACAACTAAAGCACTTCTGTTTTTTAACTTGTTTAGTTCATTGTTTCCTCCAAGATCATTTTGGCTCCCCAAACCAGATTTTAAACTCTCAGAACAGGGGCCATACTTAATTTCACTCCAAGCCTTACAGTACAAATCTTCTTTCTGAGCCCATATCAGTTGACTAGCCAATCTCAAAAGGTTGCTTTTTCAGTCTATTACTTTTCAATGAGTGATTTAACAGGTCAGTTTTATTTCCTGATGATCCATTATATAAACTAGATTCTGAGAACTGGGAAGTTTAAAAGTCTTCTTTAGTTGGTCAGCTGGGAGAGGGAGGAATTTTTGTTCTCTGCTTACGGTATATTACAGTGGTACATTTTGGAGTCTAAAAACCAGTTGGACTCACTATTGCTTATTTCAATTTTTTTAAGTTTGTTTGTAGGAGGATAAATTAGCTAATGACATCATCTACCTCCTTTTTGAATCTTCGTTTACATAAAATTTCCTAATTTCTCTTTTCATTTCTTTCCTGAATATCCCCAAATTTTAAAAATGATTTTTGGTGTCTTTGTAGAAATTTGGAGCTTTGATTTTTGTGTTGTTTATATTTCCATCTGCTAAATTTAATAAAAGACCATAAAGTAATTTTCTTAAAGTTTGTTCTTAATTTATCCCATGTTTAGTTAGACTAAGTGCCAAGCTATGTTTGGCAAACTTGAGAAGGTAACTGCTAATTAACCAAAGTTTATTTAATGATAAAAAGAAAGCAAGAGCACTCCTTTAAACTAGGTGTGAGAAGCTGATTTGAGCATGTTGAGTGCTGCCAAAGTGTTGCAGAATCCTCAGTTAATGATTTAATTAGCAGCAAACTGTCATCAGCCTAAGTAAATGTCTTAACACCTGTTTCTTTTAGTCAGTCCCTAGAGACTTAGACCTATAACTTCTAAGTCATTAATGTTTTGCTGTTATTAGAGTATGTTAACATAAGACTTCATTTGGTTAGTTTTAGAATATATATATAAAAGTAAATTCTTTCCCCCTCTTTACTTCTCATTACCTAAACATCACATTTTTATATGAGTTTCCTTGCCACTGGTGGGAAACTATCCTGTATCAGTTACAAAGATAAATATTACTATAATGTATTTTAATATTTTGGCCACCCAATACCACAATATAATTTGCAGATGTGTCTCTCCTCATTGAGAGTCATGTTAGTGGAACATGAAATTCATGTGCCTGCCCTCTTCTTCAAAAGCTGACTTCAGATCACTGGAAATTCCTTCAGCATCTACCTACACTGGTAATGCCAAGGACTTTGAAGACTGATCATTGTGGAAGTAAGGCTGAAGGAATGAGTTAGACTTCATCCATTTCCCAAGAAGTTTGTCAAGCAAGTCTTGCTACCAAGACTAGTTAAACTAGGACAGTTCAGAAGCTGTTCATCTTCAGCCTTCTCTCTAATCCTATGAACACACACATGTTCTTCAAATGGAGTCACCCTTTGTTGTTTTTGTTTGTTTGCTTTTGTTTTGTTTTGAGAGAAAGAGAGAATACACAAGGTGGGGTGAGGGATAGAGGGAGAGAGAGAACCCAAGCAGACTTGATGCCCAGCATGATGGAGGGCTCAATCTCATGACCCTGAGATCACGATCTGAGCTGAAATCAAGAGTTAGACACTTAACCACTGAGACACCCAGGCACCCCAAGAGTCACTCTTTGTAAAATCAACCTAAAGTTATTTTGTTGTTGTTGTTGCTTGCAAACAAAATGATTCTGTAATACATTCACCATTATTGTTATTGTCTTATTTTGTATCTGCCAATATACAGCCACAGAAAGAAAGCTACATAATACCTTTAATTATTAATTAGAATTTTTTCTTTTTATTATTTAACATGCATTAAAAAAACTCTCATCACCAAAAAAAACCTAATATTATGCCATATTTCCTATTATTTGGAAAGGCTGATTCAGGTGAATGTTAAATGTTAGAACGCTGGAATATCTAGGAGCAAGAAAAAGATAAGAGACCATGAAAATAATCTCCCACATTCTGAGGGTGACATGCAACTTCTTACTTATATAACAGTGAGAAAGAAAAGGAATATTGGGTACTTTATTTTTGAATTAAGTGCATACTACTTTGATAGGAATATTTGGATTATTGATTATACACTTGGAATAGTGAATAGAAATGTAAATAAAAATACCATTTAACTAACTCAATTTAAAATTAGGGCAAAAGAAAAAAACTAAAATTTTGTTCACATATTTAGAAAAAAATGGTATATGTTTGTTGGAGTTATAAAATGTCTTTGATGAATAAAACAAATTATAGTCTGAGACAAATCATATAATGTGAGATCATTTACTAGAGCGTCCTCAAGTCACTGATCATGTTTGACAATACATTATAGTACTTTAAATCTAATAGAGTTGATTGATAAGTCAAAAAAACAAAAACAAAACAAAACAGTGTCACATACCAATCCCAGTAGTTTGGTTTATCTGTTTCTACTAAGCCTAATCCTAAATCTTGACTACTCCCTACTTCCAGTGACCAACAATGACATGTCATCACTTATTTCCCAGGTAATGTCTACTTCCACAACACTAACTCTTCCCTCATAGAATGTCAAAGATTTTTGAGAAGATAAAAATAGAACCTCTTCTGGAGGAAGTAGGAGAATCCTGCTCTAATTCAACCTCATTTCACAGATGAAGGATTTAATGGAAAATTACATTAGCATCTACTTTTGCTTAAAAATAATCTATTAAAAATGCCTTAGAAATCAGGTTATTGGGGCACATGGTGGCTCAGTCCATCAAGCATCTGCCTTTGTCTCAGGCCATGATCCCAAGGTCCTAGGATTGAGCCCCACATTGGGCTCCCTGCTCAGTGGGGAGTTTACTTCTCCCTTGGCCCCTCCCCTTGACTCATTCTCACTCTCTCTCTCTTCTCAAATAAATAAATAAAACCCTTAAAAAAAACCCAGATGATTTGTATACACCATAATTTCACCAAAATTCTATCATTTGAGATATCTGAGTCCCAGAATTGACTTAGAAATTTTAATACATTTTTTGAGACACTATAGAGGCTTAAAGTGAGAAGTTCAGTTGAACTTATCTCATAATTAACTTTTCTACTCAATGACTTCTTCCCACTCCTACCTTCTGTCTCTGGGAAAAACATTAATACATAATATATTTTTTTTTAAATTTAAACAAGAAGTTTAAACAACAAGAGCTTGACTTGAAGGGAAAACTATCTAGGATTCATTTCTTTTAGAGTAATGTACCCTACTTAAAGACAGATAGCCCTACATGTAGAGGCTACATACAAAAAAAGTTATAAAATTCTCCTTGGTTTTACAATGATCAATGAAAAACATGAAAATTCTCTAATCGAATAAGGTATGCAAGGATTTTATTTTATGCAAGGATTTTTATGTTATTCTTTTTTTGTTGAACAGTGAGAGCAAAATAACTTACTGGAATATAAAGATATGAGCTGACTGAGCGGTCACTAATGGAGAGAGGGGGTATTTTCACAGAAGCAGTATTTTCCCCCATCCCATCTCCATTTGACGTCGATCAAAACATATCATAGGCCATCTAGTTTTAAAAAAATGCAAAATGCTTGTGCACATACAGAGTTACTTTATGTACAACAAAGGAATGGGGAAGGGGAAAATGAGAGAATAGAGAAAACTATATTGTAGTAGTCAGGGTGTGGTGGAGCCAAATTACAGCTTTCTATTTGAGAATGTCTTCTTGGTCTGGAGGAACAGAGTTCTGGAGTAAAGTAGCAGGTTTCATTTTTAGTAGACACCTCCTGTCTGCTGCTGGAACACAACAATTGTATCTTCAGCCTCCATTTCCAACTGTGCAGGTATGTCTGTTTCATTGATTGCCCATCAAATCGGAATCTGATCTGCCTCATTGACAAATCCTGTTGTTCACAATAGGCTTTCATTAGCTTACTAAGTGGTGTCAAAATGGATGAAAGATCTAAATGTGAGACAAGATTCCATCAAAATCCTAGAGAAGAACACAGGCAACACCCTTTTTGAACTCGGCCATAGTAACTTCTTGCAAGATACATCCATGAAGGTGTATCCCTCTTAATCTTAAACTGCACCACAGAACCATCGTGCCCCGCCACCTTCAAATTAATATGATCATTGTTCTCAGGCTCCACTCCTTCCTTGGCCTTTTGGTCAGCCATGGAGAGCTCCAGAGTCTTCTCAGCTGCAGCTTCACAAAAGACGTACCAGGTTCTCACTGAACGAGCAGACTCATAATACAAATTTGATTAAATTATCATTCATTGTTTTAACCAAACCTGGAAGTATTTAGCTTCAAATTTTAGTTTATTTGTTTTACTTAGCATTTTGGAAAGGAAATTTCCCTCAGAAAAGTATGTAACCCATGTACTCATAAAATTGTTTCTAGACTTGGTACTTCATTGTTTTCCCTGTTTTACAGCCAAACCCAGTGAAAAATTTCCTAATACATTTCACTTGGTTTTCAATGAAAACGGGATATTATTAATTTCTTTAGATATTATTTCTTGGAAATATATGTTCAATGTGCAATCTACCATTAGGAAAAATAAAACACCATCTAAGTTATTATGACTAAAAAGAAAAGGATGACAGATTTATCCTTAAATGAAATAAATCAGTCAAGTTATTGCAGAAGTTCTTCGTTTCAATCATTACTACTCAACACTATTGCATACTTGTCGCTTCTTTTAAAACAACACATAAGAGATCTAAATGGCACATCAGCTAAGGTGAAATAAAAAGTGAGTAATTTATCTCATGATGTGTTAGGTTTTCATACTGATCTTTGTGGTTAGTATAATCATCGATTTATGAGTAGGCATTCCATTGGGAAAATGTATTTGTGATGTTAAATATCCTGATATTTCAACAAGAAATTATGCATCATAGAGCTACTTCCTTGCCAAAGATGTTACAAACACATTTAGCCGCATACACACAAGATGCACTAATTTAGAATATCCAAATACAAGGTGTCAGGTATAACTTAGATGAGCTGGAAGAGAGCAGTTGATACTGAATGGAAGTCCTCAAACCCAAATGAGTATTTTTAGAAGGTAAGGGAGGAAAGCAAAATCAAGAGAGTGAAATGAACATCAGAGAAAAAAACTTATCAGCTGGTGGGATAATCTTTCCTACATAGTCAGCTCTCATTTTTACCTCCATCTTTTATATGCTGGCTAATTAGCCCAAGAGACAAAAGTTGCAGACCATTATTAGATTTAGTAAGGGGTCAAATCCAGAACAAAAAAAAATTTAGATAATGATAATCTCTTTTAATTTATTTAAAAGTTCTGCATGAAATTGGCTCTCCAGGCTTCAATCATGTGATAAACATATCTATATGACTATTATTTGCTGCTTTCAAATGCTCTGGGTTTTTGGTGACTTTTAATTTTATATTAATGGTCATCCCTTTCCAACTAGTTGAAAGTATGCTTTACATTTTAAGTTAAGATGGGTCTTTTTCTTGAATATGTGGAAACTAAGAAATACTTTGGAGAGTTCAGATATAATGCATAGCATAAAATGTAGAGATGTTGAATCATTATGCTGTACAACTGGAACTAAGGTAGTATTGTGCTTTAACTGTACTCAAATAAAAATTTTTAAATGTAATGCAAAGATTAAGACTGAGAAAAAGTTTAAATCTTATTACCAGGTGGAGAATTGACTGCAGAAATAAGGAAATGGGACCCAGAGATAGACTTCTGCCTCTAAGACTGGTACTTTTTTTTTTTTTTAATTTATTCGTTGCTTTAAAAAAATGAAGAAAAAAAAGTAGCTGAATAACTTCTGGTTGGCTGGATGCCGGTATTATTTTTATTGGCAAGAGCCTCTGAGTGGCTGAAAGGTGGCCATTAACACTCTGACAGAAAGTGCTGACAGGGTGATTATAAGATTAACACCCTATGTTATATTAAGAGTGTCAAAACCTCACTCTTACCTGTCAGTGGAAAATAACAGCATGAGCAGAAACATTACAGAAACAGAACTATTTCTAATGTTAAAGTGCCATGCTTTAGTGTCTCTCAACTTTTTCAAATGCCCATGTTAGCTACTGAATTTAGCTGATGGTTGAAGACATTCTTTTTTACTCATCAAATAGTTGATTTCAGGAGCAAAAGATTTATAAGAACTGTACATTATAGTCTTCCTCCTTTGGAAAAAAGTCTCACAAATGATTGAGCCAGAATAAACTAATTATGAACATGATTTCTTTTATAAACCCAAATTGTTTTTCTCAGCAATTCTTTACTTCAATTATGAAGGAACATTTAATGAAAAAGTTATTTTATAGATTGTCTCTGTAATGCTTGGTAGTCGAAAGCTGACAAATCCCAATATCCTGGCCCAGTAATCACATAATCAGGATGTTTCTCTTCAACAAGATATTTATTTGTCCATTTTTTAAACACTTTATTTATTTATTTATTTATTTATTTATTTATTTATTTATTTATTTATGAGAGAGAGAGAGCATGCTTATGCAATTGTGCAAGGGGGAGGTGAAGGGGAGGAGGGAGAGGGACAAGAAGACTCCACACTGAACAGGAGCCTGACTTGATCCCATGACTCTGGGATCATGACCTAAGACAAAAATCAAGAGTCCAACACTTAACCTACCAAGCCACCCAGGTCCCCCTGTTTGTTCACTCTGAGTCAGAAGAGGTCCGAGAATTCCTCCTCTGCATCACTGCAAGACTCCACTAAATGTGCATAAATATAAAATACCAGCATCAATTAAACCATAAAAACCTCTAAGTTGGTGATTTGTTTTGTTTTGTTTTGTTTTGTTTTGTTTTGTTTTGTTTGTCAGGGTATGGCTGTTCAACATGTCAAGTTGATTATTCTTTTGACAGGGTTCTGCCTGAGAAAAATGTAAAAGTTAAAAATTGCAGGACAAGTGCAGTTTAGGGAGATCTTTAACATGGAGATGCTGGGTCAGAGAAGAGGTTGAAGAGGGAAAATTATCTTTTCCAGATTTCTGGGGACCCTAACAAGGTTAATCCCATTTGAGGTTCTATTAGATCTAGACACCACCCAGAAGTCCTGGGTTCAGCTTCAGTTTCCACCTACCCTGTCTCAGAAGATCCATCCATAGAATCAAGTTAGGTTCATGACAGCATCCAGGACTTCGGAAGCCTCAGGGACATAAGAGAGTTGATGTGGGAGGACTTGAGGGGAAAGACAGGAACTAGGCTATAGGCCTAGTTTGACTTACAACCTTAAAATATTTAGATATAGGACATATCACCTTCCATATGTATTCTTGCCCTGTGATCTTGCACCACAAAGTCAGGGATATGCCTGGTAGGATACTATTACTATCCAAATATTTTCTTTTTCTCACCCATGTGAAGAATTCTCAAATTACTTTCTATTATGAATTCAGTCTATTAGTCATATATTTAATAGGTAGGATAGTTTTTCATAAATGCTAGTAACTTCCATTCCAATAATTGGATTAGCTAAAATAATCAATAAGCCCAAGAAAGCTCCTGAATTTGTTACTGACTTGGTAACCAGTCAAAGTCTAGGCTGTCTTAAATAGACATCATAGAACTCCATTGGAGTTCCAAATAGCAGAGTTATTTGCATGATTTATTCTAAAAATCATCACAGAATCATTCTAGATGGATGGATCTTTACCCAAGCAAACAATAAAAAAAAAGTGGTTTTGAAGACAATAATGGAAGAAGCCCTAAACTCCAAATCAGGACACTGAATTCTAATGCCAGCTCTGCCTTCAACTGTACCTGTGAAAAAATGTACTCTCTGAGCTTCATTGAGAAAGATGGAATATACTAGTGGGGTCTTAATGTCCCCAAGCAACCTCTCAGGACTTGTATGGTGATAGGGTAAATGGTACTTAGGGACTCCCACCATAACTCAATGCAACAACTTCCTTGAAATATATATATATATATATATATATATATATATATATATATATATACACATACACACACACACACATATATGAAGAATATATATATTCATATATATATTCATTCATCATATATATGAACTATGTACTATATATATGAATATATATGAAGTATATATGAAATATATATGATGAATGAATGAATATATATGAAGAATATTCATTCATTCATCATATATATATGAACTATGTACTATAGTATATGAATATATATTAAATATATATAAAATATATCCTTAATAATAATTCTGGTGTGAAAACAGCAGCAGTTTTCAAACCACAGACTAGATAATACCAAAAGTTCATCCCAGCTAAAACAAAACAAACAAAACAAAAAACCCTATGATTTTATTTATGGAAAAACAAAGAAAGGCTTTGGTAATCAAACATAGGTGAAACTTTCCTTCTTTGATGTTAAAATTTTAAAAAAAGAAAAAAATCTAAGAATCTGCTACAGGATATTTACTCATTTTCCCCCTTAATGGGATCCCAATCTGGTTGAGACGCTCAAATTTTTAGCCCTTGCTATTCAGAAGGGCTGATTTTCCTGTTGGATTTGCAAGTATTCCCACTTGAATCAACCACTTTGGTGAGGATGAACAGACAGTAGATTTTGGCACTCGGGAACTAAAGGCCAAAAGTGAGAGGTAATGACTTTCATGAAAATAAGGACAAGAGATTGCTGAGAGATTTTTAAAGAGAACACCAAATGGGCTGAAATGATCAGGAATGAAGATAATGTAAGCAGGAAAGCATTAGGCTGAGTAGAGAGGAGAAATGCAGCAGGCAGACTCTGTAGAATGGAAAGGTAACGGTAGTCCAGCTGTGAATTGACCAGGGCCCCTATTTGGCACAGGGGACGAGGGGAGAGGGAGGACCTGCGTCAAACTTGCCAAAGAAGACAAGTCAAGTAAGTGTCAGAATGGGAAAGGAGCCAGTATCCCTAGGCATCCCATCTACAATCTCCGTTCACGTGAACACAATTTCTCTTTTGGGAAAGTAACCTTTGTCCTTTATCCTAAGTACTTTCTAATCATCCACATCCTACTATAAGGTTACATTTTAATGGAAGTCAACTTGGAGACTTCTCCAGTGACATGAAACTGTTTTCTTTCACTCTGTGGTTTAACAGTTTCTCCACAGTAACAGGGCAGTCTTTTTATTACCAGAAACATGGACCTTATTTGTGGTCTTTAGCCATGGCAAAGCTCCCGTTAAAGCCAATGGGAGTTGTGGCTAAGTAAACCTTGGTGAATAATATTCATTTTTTTACAAGGTTTGGAATATGAAGCAATGAGAATTGTTATTTGCTTATTATGTGTTGCCTTTGGTTCCCATGAAAGCATTACCACAAAGAGGATGTAGGATTATGTCTTCCTTTAGGTACACAATGCAAATCTTGAAATCTTGAACAGAAGCCATATATTCTTCAGGAAGGAAACACATGTAATTTTAGCTAGCTCTTAATTATTGATTTATATATTCTCTTTGTCCGGTTCAGTTTAATGCCTGAAAGCACGTTTCTAGAAAAGGAATCAGTTTTTCATTCCTTTACTATTCCTAGCAAATTCTCTGAGTTCTATTCCACCCTAAAAAGTATGAAGAGATCCTAGTTTCAGAAAAAGGCAATTTCATTTAGAGAATGTTCCAGAAAAATATATTTCCTAAATAATTTTTGAAGACTTTATATCAAATAATAAATAATGCTGTTTGTATTAGAAATTATCTTATTGCAATTCTGTGATCTGATGTGAAAAAGAATCACAAAATTGGCACAAGCCAAATGAGCCTCACCATACTGATATATGTATGATAACTCTATCGTGACCACCATGGTGGCACCCCATCACATTAAACATTTGCACACTGTCCCTTCTTTTTCTTTTTTTTTTCACACTGTCCCTTCTATTCATTCTCCTAATGTCGATGTTGTGCGATAAATACTGGAGGGAAATCACTATTGTAATCCAATAATTGAGCACAACCAAGAGTACTACTTGAATTTTTTTTTCTATTTTGGATTATGTCAGAAAATATGGTAACAGTTTGACTGGACTGACTGAATCATTCACTCACTAATGGAGTTACTTTGGCAGTCTTAAAACACAGCGCACTAGTAACCACTTCTTTCTCCTGAAAATGCTACCTTTCCCTTTCTATGACCCAGCTTTACGCTGGTTAATTTCCTACATGTCTGACTACTCTTTCCCAGTGTCTTTAATTACCTCCTCTTTCTCAGCCTTCCACACACACACACACACACAAACAGCCCTCATGTTTCCCTCAGTTGTTGTTGTTGTTGTTGTTGTTGTTGTTGTTGTTGTTGTTGTTGTTTGTTCTCTTCTGGGTACATTTGGCCACGTCCACACCCTCAACTACAAGTCCCTGAGCTGGCCACTTATTTCGACAAATTAAGTCATATTGGAATACAGCCACATTCGTTCATTGTTATGGCTGTTTTCTCACTGCAATGGCAGATCTGAGTAGTCATGACAGAGGATGGATGGCCCACCAGTCCTAAAGCACTTACTATGTGGTCCTTTAACAAAAGTTTGCCAACACCTGACGTAGTTGACTCTCCATAAAGTTGCAGCAGGCTGTTGAAATTTAACACGTTCAAAGCTAAATTGATTTAATGCCCTTGTCATCTACTTATTTTGTTTCATTGAATATTTTAAAAGTGTCTTTATCTATCTTTTTCCTCATAGTTCCTGTGGTCACAATAGTATACTGGTCTCTCTCAAGGCTGAACTCTCATCACCTGTTTTACTCATTGATTTTATTCATCTCTTGCCTGAATAGTTTTGTATCTAATCTCACGTTTAGCATCTATTTCTCTAAATGTATCATACACTGTTGTCAGTTATCATAAATGCCATCTATTCATGCGTTTACTGCTTAAATTCCATCGGTATCACCTATTACTTCATGATAGTAATAAACTTCATACCAAATCCTTGGCGTGTCATTCAAGTCCATTTACTATACATTCCCATCTCCTACTGCTACCACTGCTGTTTTCCAAGACACGATTTCCCAAGCACTTGATATCCTTTCTATCTCATGCATGTCTTTATTATTATCTCTCTGCTTGAAATGATTTTCTAATTTTTCTTCTCTGATTCTACTCATTCTGTTTTTCAGGCTCAACTCGAATATCAAATTCTCTGTAAAAATCTTTCTCAGCAGGCAAAATTAAGTGTTACTTCATTCTGCTCTATTTGGCTTAGGATGTATTCCATTTCCTTCTATCTGTGGCCAGCTCTCAAAATAAGCATGGTAATTTTTCCTGTTGAATCTATGTATGGTTTTAAAGTCCTTTTCAGGACAGTTACTATAAAACAACTAAAGGTGTTCTGAGAGATGAGATCTATGTCACAGTACGTGGCAAACTTTGTATTCTTTATAAGCAGGGACAGTAACTTCTTCATTTATTAATTCCAAGACTTCACAACAGTAATAGGCCCTTAAAGTCATTTAATCTTAGTTGATGTGAACTGATTTAAACTGAGATGGAAATGCTAGTGTAGTTTTCTGAATTGGCTGTTGAGAATCACTATAATTTCTAGTATGTTAAGATTACTTAAAGACAAATACCTCATTTCTGATTTAAGTAGTTGCTGTTTGTCCGTCTGTTGACAAGATGAACTTTCTGTCAGCATAGTAGTAAAATAGAAAGAGTGATAAAAATGATCATTTATGGATTATTTTCTAGTTATCATAGCCTTTATATTTTGTCTCATTTAATTCTAAAACAATCTTCTTCCTGTTCCTGCTCCTTCACCTCTCTTCCTCCTCCTCCTCTTCCTCCTCTTCCTCCTTCTTCTTCTCTTCTTCTTCCTCTTTCTTTTCTTCCTCTCCTCTCTTTCTCTTTCCTATTATTACTCTCATCCTCATCATTATCATCTTCCTGTCAACATCCCATGTTTTAGATAAAGAAACCAAATGTAGAGACTTTAATTCATTTCCTCTAGGTTAAACGGGATTAAAAGGCAAAGTTAGTTCTGCCTAACTCTAAATAAGTTGTTTCTTAGCAAATAAACAGATCTTTGCCCCTGATCTAGTCCTACTATTTTTATGAGAGAATAAATAAATGAATTATTATTATTTCAAACAGTACACAGAGAATAATTACAACATGGAAACCTAAAGTACTTTAGAGTTGGGTAGATTTGGAATGTCTTCTAGTCATTGTTACATGGCCATTTCAGCTGAATCTGTCTCAGTCCTCTGACAGAAGATGATGTGCTAAGTGGCATCAGGCTCCCAAATAACTATCTTTAATGGTTTTATTGGAAACATACACTGTAACTTGAGAATTAAGACAATGGTGACATTTCAAAATGATATTTTCTTTGCCTTCATCTTTCAACTTGCTTAATGTAGAAACCACTTTCTTCATGTTGTCAATTATATTCATTGTCTTAAGACATTCTCCTCTTTTTATCTTCTACTATTTATGTGCTATATGTCCTATACTTATGAATACATTGTGTGATACATTATATCATATACTTCACATTGAAGACTTTAACTCCTATTTTCCTTTCAATTCAAACCTTTGCCATCTTCCCAGGAAATTTCAATATTCTAAGGAGCAGCACATCCAATTATTGGTTATTTACCTTCTTAGCTATGACTTCTCAAAAGCAAAGTCAGAAAATTGTCATCACTTTATTTTTCTCACAAAATCCACAAAGCAAAAGTCTATTGTCAGAAGACAAGTCTCCCTGGTTATCCCACACTTCTATACATCTTGAAAGTGAGGTATTAGGGCACCTGGGTGGCTCAATAGGTTAAGCATGAGACTCTTGATTTCAGATCAGGTCATGCTCTTAGGCTCCTGGGATCAAGCCCAGCAAAGGGTCCTGTGCTCAGTGGGGAGTCTGCTTCTCTCCCCCTCCCTCTGCTTCTCCCCCTCTGCTCTTGCTCTCTCTCTCAAATAATTAAATAAATCTTAAAAAAAAAAGAAAAAAAAGGAAAAAAAAGTGAGGTATTGACTATCCTTTGTTCTGAAGTAACTTTAAAAGAAAGAAAAATTGCTTCACAGATAGAAATAGTCTCCCTTCAGAACAAGGGACATGTTTGCATCCCACCTCGAAGGATATATAGCATCTCTTCCAAGAGCAAAGTACGGTTGTTTTTACTATTCAGTAAATAAATATAGTATCTTCACAGAGCAAAAGGCAAGCATTCTCACTAACCATTACAGAACATTTGGGTTCCATAATGTTTCCTTTCGTGTAATCAATCCACTGCAGTTATAGCTGACAACTGGCCCTTTGTGTTGCCCTATGGAAATTGGGACTTTTTGCCCAGTGCAAAATTGATTCTATTCTGGCTCATTTTATTCCTATAGATAATCAACCTTTATTTGCCTCTGAAGAGTCTGTGTCTTCTACCTACATCCATGAAATGTGACAAACCAATTGATTACCTTGCACAAAGGGTAAAATCTCAAGCTTTCACAGTTCTTGACATCCATGAGCTGCATACAATCTCTTAAATATTCTTCCATTTTGCCTGCTTCCCTCCCTGCCACTTTATACTTTTCTTGGCTATCCAACCTGCCTCAAGAACAGAAGACTTCTCTTTATTAATTTCTGGTCAATATCCTGAACAACATTGCCGATATATCTTTTCATTAATGTTACCTGGAAAAAATCCCAATTTTTGTGATTCTATCTACTTTCTCTTTTCCTAAATGGAGCCTGCTGAGCACCTACAGGGGGCAATATAGCAGCTAGAAGATTGGTATCATGTAATGTAATGATCAACAATGTCACCTAGTTTCTCACTGTTTTTCTAGTCATGTCTCTTTTAATTTTGGAGAGTACCTTTTAAACTCATCCTGTTCTCTTTAACTTTAGCACTATGCCTAAAATTATTTTTATTAATTTTCTTAACAAATTATCTTCCTTCCTTCTTCATAAGGTAAAGAACAGTCTTAAAGTGGTAAATTCCTAAACTTTCACCGAATGTATACATTTATACTCTAAATGTATAAATTTTTATCTAAAATATGATTTAAGAATATTTCTCCTTGGTAAGAATGTATAGGTCACATGTTTGATTTTAAATACATTGGAATTAATAAATGAATTCTAAACATACCTAGCACTGGTTTATTCCTGCTGTTTATTAAATTTTGTCTTCTTAAGTAAGATAAACCTGTTGCTTTGATAATGGCTCTTTTCTCTGCTTCTTTGAGTAGGAAATGAGTCAGTGAGAATTGAGCTTTTCCTTCCAAAATACCACTCTTGGGAGAGATGAAGCTATTGGAAAGCATAACCTACTGTAAAGTGCATGAGCTGGCAGGAGGAAGGGAGGATGAGAACTATACAAAAGTACTAGACTAGTCCATCCATATCCATGGTTTCACTTTTCATGGTTTCATTTATCTGTAGTCAACATGATTTAGAAGCAGATGATCTTCCTTCTGACATAAGTCAGAAAGTCAGTAGTACTTAGTACTGTGTCACCTCATGTAATCTCATCACATAGCTGTTTTGTCATTTCACATAATCACAAGAAGAGTGAGTACAGTAAAATAAGATATTTTGAGGGAGATAAAGAGACCAAATCACATAAATTTTATTACAGTATATTGTTTTAATTTTTCTTTTTTTATTAGTATTGTTGTTCCTCTCTTACTGTGCTTAATTTATAAGTTAAACTTAATCATAGGTATGTATGTATTAAAAAAAAAAAACTGTAGTAAGGGGATCCCTGGGTGGCTCAGCAGTTTAGTGCCTGCTTTCGGCCCGGGGCATGATCCTGGAGTCCTGGGATTGAGTCCCATGTTGGGCTCCCTGCATGGACCCTGCTTCTCCCTCTGCCTGTGTCTCTGCCTCTCTCTCTCTCTCTCTGTGTCTCTCATGAATAAATAAATAAATATTTTTTAAAAAAACCTGTGGTATATATAGGGTTCATTGCTATCCACAGTTTCAGGCACCCACTGGGGTTCTTGGAATACATTCCTCATGGATAAGAGGAACTATTGTATAATGGAATGAGACTGCTAGAGTTGGCATTTTTTTCTTGTTTGAAGAATGCCCCCTGATCCAACCTGACCTTTGTGAATTTCTCTGAACAGAAGCTTGGCAAAAAACAAACAAAAAAACCCAAAAAAGTATGGTGAAATCAAGGTTCAAGAAAATTACTAACATGGCATCTTACTTCAGGCAAAACACGCAGGGAAAGAATTCCCAACCTATTAAAACATCCTGCACTGGAACCAGGATGGGAAAATAGGAGGCTTGTATAGTGGTGCTACATCATTTTTGCCTCAAAAATGGGTTGGTTCCCCATTTGTTAAAAAGTATGTTCTTGATGTTAAAAGTGCTCTTGATTATATCTAGACATGTGATTGGGTTAGAGAGGGTTAAGGAAAGCTGTTCTTAATCCCCATAGAAGCAATTTTGCCAAAACTCTCCTATCTAAGTCTAATCTTGTTCTGTGTGCTTTGGACCACATCCTATTGTGCCATTAAGCAATCTTGCACATGGCACTATCCTTTCTGAATCTCCATACTTCCTTCTGAAAACTTAGTATCACAATGTAAATATACTTAAAATGATTGCACACTGATCCATCAGCCTCCTTCCAGTCTGTTTTACTTACTCTCATTGCATTTTTAGCATAGTGGACCACTCATCTTTTCAAATAATTTTTACCTGGCTTTTGGAAATTGAATTTTCCTATTTTTCTCCTATCTCTTTTCTCCTTATTTCTTTTCTTTTCTCTGATTCCTCCTCTTCAAATAAAATTAAATACTAGAGCTGCTCACAACTAGTTTCTAGGTACTTTTCTTCTTTCTTAATATACTGTGTCTACTTAGGTGATTTCATCTACTTTGAGAAATCCAAAATGAGACTGTATGTCAACAACTCCAAAATATCAATTTCTAGCATGGGACTCTTCTTCCAATTTTTAGAACCTCATAGCCTACAATCTACTGATTTTATCTACAAGTATCACATGTAAAAATGTACAAATGAATCTTATAATCCTCCCCTTAATCTCTGCAACCCACTCAAATGGTTGTATATTAAGTTTGCATCTAAAAATTTTCATCACAAATTGAATATTTGCAAAGGATGTAGTTTTTAGAATGTTATAAAGAGTGACATGTAAAAACATTACTCTTAATTTCTGTTTGCAGCCAGAAGGGAGTAACACATACCAGCTTACCCTTAAGCAAATAACTCTAAATTTGGACAAAATATATAAAGCAACTGTTTTTAAGCATTGGACCCCAAATAACACAGGGCTGTGATCCTTGAAAGAAAAGAAACATATGAAATGACCTCCAAGTTCACCCTGGCTTTCTGCCTGGGGCATTTTCCAAGCCATAGCAGAGGTAATTGGAGCACAGAGAGTGGTGGTCCCCTGGGCAAAGAAAACAGTGAATGACATTTGAGTTTATTGAAGTGGTTGGAGTTATTATTTGCCTTATTATTATAAATATAATTACATACAATATTAATTCTGCCAATCCATGAGCATGGAATATTTTTCCATCTCTTTGTGTCTTCCTCAATTTCTTTCAGAAGTGTTCTATAGTTTTGAGGGTATAGATCCTTTACATCTTTGGTTAGGTTTATTCCTAGGTATCTTATGCTTTTGGGTGCAATTGTAAATGGGATTGACTCCTTAATTTCTCTTTCTTCAGTCTCATTGTTAGTGTATAGAAATGCCACTGACTTATGGGCATTGATTTTGTATCCTGCCACACTACCGAATTGCTGTATGAGTTCTAGCAATCTTGGGGTGGAGACTTTTGGGTTTTCTATGTAGAGTATCATGTCATCGGTGAAGAGGGAGAGTTTGACTTCTTCTTTGCCAATTTGAATGCCTTTAATGTCTTTTTGTTGTCTGATTGCTGAGGCTAGGACTTCCAGTACTATGTTGAACAGCAGTGGTGAGAGTGGACATCCCTGTCTTGTTCCTGATCTTAGGGGAAAGGCTCCCAGTGCTTCCCCATGGAGAGTCATATTTGCTGTGGGCTTTTCATAGATGGCTTTTAAGATGTCGAGGAATGTTTCCTCTATCCCTACACTCTGAAGAGTTTTGATCAGGAATGGATGCTGTATTTTGTCAAATGCTTTCTCTGCATCTATTGAAAGGATCATATGGTTCTTGGTTTTTCTCTTGCTGATATGATGAATCACATTGATTGTTTTACAGGTGTTGAACCAGCCTTGTGTCCCAGGGATAAATCCTACTTGGTCATGGTGAATAATTTTCTTAATGTACTGTTGGATCCTATTGGCCAGTATCTTGTTGAGAATTTTTGCATCCATGTTCATCAGGGATATTGGTCTGTAATTCTCCTTTTTGGTGGGGTCTTTGTCTGGTTTTGGAATTAAGGTGATGCTGGCCTCATAGAACGAATTTGGAAGTACTCCATCTCTTTCTATCTTTCCAAACAGCTTTAGGAGAATAGGTATGGTTTCTTCTGTAAACGTTTGATATAATTCCCCTGGGAAGCCATCTGGCCCTGGACTCTTGTGTCTTGGGAGGTTTTTGATGAAAGTAACAATATAAGATTTGATATATGATATTAAAAATAAATAAAATATTATTAAAATATATTTCTAAATGAGATTAAATACTTTTTTTCAATGATTTATTGACCTATTGATATATATATATATATATATATATATATATATATATATCCTATTGGTAGAATCATTCCTCTTCTTAGTCTGAAATTTTATAAGCAACAACAACAACAGGAAAAAACTACCCAATTTAAAAAATAAGAATATAGAATTGAGAGTTGGTTTTTTAATTTCAATACCATTCATTTTTACCTACATTCTAGATATTACATACTCATTCATCACAAAAATATTTATTAAGATCTCAGCTGATGACCAGTAAGTGGAAAACAAATGATTTTTATATATTAATCTTATATCCATTCTCCTTTCTAAGCTTTTCTATTATTTCCAATAATTTTTCTGTAGTTTATTTGGATTTTCTAGGTAAAAAATTGTATCATATACTGGTTACAACAATTTTATTTTCTCTTTTTCATTCCTTAGATAATAATGCTCTTGTCTAGGGTTCCTGGGTGGCTCAGTTGGTTAAGTGGCTGCCTTTGGCTCAGGTCATGATCCCAGGGTCCTGGATTGAGCCCTGCATTGGGCTCCCTGCCCAGCAGAGAGCTTACTTCTCCCTCTCCCTCTTGGGCTCACTGTTTGTGCTCTCTCGCTTTGTCAAATAAATAAATAAAAATCTTTTTAAAAAATACTCTTGTCTCCTGAATTTTGAGCTAAAATATAACATTGAATAGAGAGATGCCCAGGTGGCTCAGTGGTTAAACCTCTGCCTTTGGCTTAGGGTGTGATCCTGGAGTCTGGGAATCGAGTCCCACATCAGGCTTCCAGCCTAGAGCCTGCTTCTCTCTCTGCCTATGTTTCTATCTCTCTCCCTCTGTCTTTCTCATGAATAAAAAAATACAATATTAAAAAAAACAAAAAAAAATTGAATAGAATTGATGAAAGGAGATGTGTTTGTTCTAATTTTAAATGGAATGCTTCTTAAATTTCCCCATTTTGGAATCATACTTGTATTAAATTTTCATAAAGGGTTTATTAAGTTGAAGAAGTTGCCTCTTATTCCTAATTTACAAAAAAAATTATTTAAAATTTTAAGCATACTCTTTACATTATCAAATGCTTTTCTGTATTTACTGATATGATGCAATCTGTTAATGCTAATATGGAGCTATCTTTACATACCTAAGATAAACTGAACTTGGCCATAATGTGGTTTTTGTTTTTGTTTTGACTATGCTGCTATGTTAATAGCAAAAAATTGTTACATTTGCTAATATTTTCTTTAGAAGTTTTACATCTACAGTCATTAGATAAAGAGGTATGTAAAGTTTCTTTTCAGTATTTTCTTATTTTAAAGATTATACTGACATCTTAGAATAAGGTGAGGAGTGTTCCTTCTACCATTTATGAAAGAGTTTACATATGTGTCAAAACATCAGACCATCAGTCCATACCTCTAACCAAAAAGCTTAATTTATGCCTTATTTAACTAACAGAGAGCAACACTGGCCAGATATAGTCACATTGAAAACAAATGTTTGATGACACATGGCTTTTGGGGGAAATTCTACTTAGGGGTATGATGGATATAGGCACAGGAAAGAGGTGCTAACAACATTATAGAAGCATGATTTGGGTTGGTTACAGAGATGGGAGTGAGATAATAATGGTCTTAGTGGCATAATTTGAAGTAAGTGTGCTGAAAATTGGCTGACTTTCATAATATGAAGCTGTCACTGATTGGTTAGCTTTCAAAGGTGTGTTCACAGAAATTGTCATCAACTAATTAGACAGGTTTAAAACTACTTCTTATACTGATTCTCTGGCACCAACTAGATGCCCTACAACTCAGTTCAATACTGATATTAATTACTCAGAGTTAACACAAGATCCCACAGATTAAAGATTTCGGTCCCACAAGATTGCACCAGCTGAAAACCCTAGGTCCTGAGGCTACTTGCATTCCTGTCTGACTTTCTACAAATTTTGGAGATCCCACAACCCTCCTGCCTTCTGATTTGATACTTTTCTAGGAAAACTCACAGAACTCAGGAAAGCACTATACTTAAGATTACAGTTTTATTATAAACGATACAACTCAGGAGTTTCAAAATGGAAGGTTTCCAAATGCAAGGTTGGATAAGGGGAGGCAGGTGAAGAGCTTTCATGCTTTCCACTCCCAGAATACAGACATACCTCCCTCCCTCTCCAAACATCAATGTATTCACTAACCTGGAAGTTCTCTGAACCTCCCTATTCAGGAGTTTTTATTGAGGCCTCATTACATGTGTATGTTAAATTATTGGCCATGTAATTAAATTCAATCTCTAGCTCCTCTACTCTCCCCAGAGGTTGGGAGTTAGGGCTGAAAGCTTCAACCTTCTAATGATATGTTTAGCTGGGCCCTCTGTTGAGCGTTCTGTGGGCCCAATATGAGTCACCCTGTTAGCATAAACTCATTGTCAAGATGAGCTTGTTTTGAGTTAGAAAAGACATTTCCATCACTCAGAAAATTCCAAAGGGTTTGGAAGCTCTGTGCCAGGAGCACAGGGCAAAAACCAAATATACCTATTTTATTATACTGCCCCTGGATGTAGAACAATCAATCATTCCTTAGTAGAGTGGGAGCTTATAAAATTCTCAGTGTCCCTTTTTTGTTTTTCCATCAACCAAAGCTGCCTATGAGACCACCAAGGACTCCCACTTTCAACTACTTTTGTTGATTCCTCTTGAGAAGTGCTCTATTATTTGCAGAAGTCTGATTTTCCATTGAGTTTCAGTCAACATGATTTTATCCTCTTTTTGGCTTTGAGTCATTTGTTGTATCATCTATTGGGACAAAGGTTATGTAGAATCATTTAATATGCTGGACAACAGTTATCAGATAACATTAGAAGACTATGAGGAAACAGGTATGTATAATTAAAATATTATTAAAAGGGATTGGAAGGTTCTCTGGAAGAGTTCCCAGGACTGGTCAAGGAAGTAAAGTTACAGATGAGACATTAATTGGACATATCCTTTGCTATCCTAGAAAAAATGCCTTTTAATGTTTGTTCACTAAAAAGGCCAATGTGTCCCAAATATGATGGGTCGCCTCATGGAAGAATTTGTCAAGTGCCAATTTGGAACTATCTAGTGTTATCTTAATCTCATGCATTTTACAACTTGATTGTTTCCACTGTCTCTTTGCAGAATTTGGGGCCAAACCCGGAATATCTCCATGGATTTGTTTTTCTGTTCTAAGAGGAGTCCTTGCTTAAAGACTTCAGTCACTACAGCCTGTTAAGATTAATGATCTGCTAGCATATTTTTTCCGAGCTCCCCTATGAAGCACTCTCTTATATGTTCAATACAAGACAACCCAGGGCAAAATAAAAACATATGAGACTAAACTTTGTACAAAGAGTCAAACAAAAGGGAAGAAAGGAAAAATCAGCTTAACTGAAAAAAATTTATCTGATGTTGCAACAAAAAATAATGATTTTGTACAAAGGCATATGTCTAATTTTCTTTACCATATGATGTCCCTCCAAACCAAAAAGTCCAATTGTCATATACCATGATTTGGACTTAATTGCTTTATATAAAGACCTATTGGTTATAAATTCTAGTTAAAAAAATGTTAGGAATAAAAATGCTACAAAAAAGGGAGTGCTCATTTTTAATCAGGCTCACCTGGCAGCAAATTTGAAGGACAAGTGGTATTTGAGCATGGCATATCAAGCCAACATGCTTATTGGTTTGAGGGTTCCACAGAATGTTACAAACTGAAGGGCTATGGGAGTCACGTATAGTCTGGTTGAAAAAAGTAAACTGCTGCCTATATAATATATTGACAAAGAGTTTGTTTTGTGTTGTGTTGGGCATCGGGGCAGAAGTGAGTCTTAGAGCAAGGTGCATATTGGTTACAGAGACAGGAATGGATTGCTATTAATCTTTAAAGTGTGTTTTCTATTAGCTACCTAAGTGCTTTGTTGCTGTCATTCCACAGGTAGAAGTAGATTAATGTGAGTTTCAGAAGCATGACTTGTAGTGAGTTTGTTGCCAATTGACTGAATTTCAAAGTGTATGGCAGTCACTTATTGGTTGACTTTCTGACACTGGTTGATTGGAGCTAGATCAACAAAATATGGTTAAAGTCACTTTTGGTGTTTGTTTGTTATCTGGCTATACAACAGGCACTTTTATTCTAGGAGTATGGTCTTAGAATTTTTCCAAATTAATGATTATCCATTTTTTGGAGGTTTAATAAAATAGCCAGTGTGACTATTTGTGCCTCAAGTTTTATTTGGAGTGTACTTTTGTTTAACTATGACTTTTATTCTATAGTATTTCCAAGACTGTTCAAGCTTTTATTTTCTTCTTAAATCTGATTTGGTAAGTTACAGTTTTCGAAGTATTTGTCTACTTTAAGTAAATTTTCAAACTTGATATCCTGTATTTGTTGAGGAATTTGTCTACGTATTATTGTCGAAATATTTTCCCTGTTGGAAGAAGGAAAGTCTTACTTTCTTACTCTGCCATTTTGTTCACATCACCCCTACTCAATTGCATTTTTGATACTCTCCTATATAATTGCTTTCTATTTTATAATTTTTCTTTTTACTATACTTATGCATATTTTGTTACTCATTTTCTGAATTCATAAATTAGATACAGCCTTTCTTATTTTGAATATTTACATTTAAAAGAATAATGTTCCTTTAAATCATGGCTGATGCAGCCTTATACATTTTGATATGTAGTATTTTATTATCATACACTTCTACCTTTTAAAAAATTTTCCGTTTGATTTCTTTCTAACTACTGAGCTATTTGGCAATTTTTAAAAAATTTCCAAGTATAAGTTAATTTTATTTATATTTTTTGTTATTAACTTCTAAATTTATTGCCTTGTGGTCAGAGCATATGTTCTCTATCATATCTGGAAAACAGAACAGAAAAAAGTAGAAGAGAGGTTTAAGTTCCAATTTCTACCAAAATGCTGAGCCAGCAGGAACTATAGGATCTACCTCCCTTCCCCCTTATGCATTTCCAGATAGATTATCCAATAACCCCAGGGGAATATGATCTCACAGGCACACAGGGAGAGGGAGAGAGGAAGGAAAAGATTTGCAGAGCACAACTATTTCAAAACTACAAATAAATTAGGATTTGTATTCCAATGGAAGTAGAAAAATTAGAATAAATGACCAAATAATATAGTTTAGCATAATAACTAAAAGAGATAAGAAAAGCTATTTAAAATATGCAACATGGGGATCCCTGGGTGGCGCAGTGGTTTAGCGCCTGCCTTTGGCCCAGGGGCGATCCTGGAGACCCGGGATCGAATCCCACATCGGGCTCCCAGTGCATGGAGCCTGCTTCTCCCTCTGCCTGTGTCTCTGCCTCTCTCTCTCTCTCTCTCTCTGTGTGACTATCATAAATAAAAAAAAAAATATGCAACATGGATGAGAAACCATAAGAAGAACCAAGCAGAAGTACATGTGAAGGGTGTAATAGATTAAATAAAGAATATAATGGTATAAATAAATAATCCATGAAGTGCAGAATTGAAAATTTACTTTAAGGAACATTCCAGAAGGAATCAGAAAAAGTTAAATAAATAGAAAACTTAAAGAGAAGTGGTATGTGGGAGAAAAACATAAATGAAACATTCTAAATAATACTTTTGGAAAGAAGGACAAGAAATCAAGAGGAGAAAATACTTGAAGGAATAGTGAAGAAACCTTTCTCAGAATTAATAAAAGAATAAAAATCTCAGATTGAAAGAGTCTATAACATACCAAAGAGGAGAGATAAGGAAGAAAATCTATGTCTGGATACAATATAGTGAAATTTAAGATAATCAAAAAACAAAAGAAAATTCTCAAAGCTTAGACGAGAGAATATAGCACATACAAAGAAGCTAGAATATAGCTCACCCTAAATCCAGGAACTCCAGAGCTTGCAGAAACCTTATACCTGAATCTTCAAAATATTTAGAACTTCATTAAGAGTAGTAGTAAGAAGGGGTAATAACGTTTTAGGGCACTTGGAAAAGAGGTTTGTATCTGTATCTATAACTAAACAACTTAGATAAAGCTAAACTCTTGAAATTGTTTACACTTTAATAAATATATTACAACTACTGATATGATTTGTTGGTAGTTGGCCCAAATCTTTCCAATTTGCCAGAGATTCCCACAACACCCTACTTTAGATTTCAGACTTTATCAGTCCCATTCAACTCCTATTATATCTGCCTGGCTTCTCTAGGCCTTTCCAATTAAACCCTTTCAGTGATTAAGATCACAGATTCTGAAGTCAGGTGCCTGGATACTAACCCACATTCTGTCACTCACTGATTGCATAATTTAGGACAAACAATTTGACTCTCCATATGCTTCGGTCTCTATATCCATAAAATGAGACAATTTTGGTTCCTGCTTTCATTGTTCAGAGAAGGTGGTGTTGAGTGTACGTGAAGCACATTGAATAGTGCCTAGCATATAGTAAGCAACAGATATTGGCTACTAGGACGATTATTATTATTGATATTAGACAATCAGATGAAGATTAAATTGTACTCTACTGCTGAAAAAAGACAATGGCGAAAACCAAAGAATCGAAGTATTTTTGTCCTGATGCCAAAGAGTGACGTCAGATCTTTAATGGCATTCAAACCTAGCAGCAATGATATCCTGATAAAATCTCCTCAGAAGGTGTGCCACATTCGGCATGACGCTGTGCCTGCCCCGGAGCACATCTTCCTGAGGTTCCATCAGAGACTGATGTGTGATTCCTGTTGAGCTTTGCTCTCTCCTCTCATCTTGGCCCAGGGTAAAGAACTTCCGCAGACTACTGCTTTAAGTCCTTTCTCTGATGTGCTCTCTCATGAGTTTTATTCATCTCAGCTTCCCTGTGCTGCTGAAAACCAAGCAGAGCAGACATCTGAGCAACGTCTTTGAACATAATAAATTCACTTCCAAGTGAGTGGTAAAAGATTTAGCATGGTAAAAACAATATGGCACAAATTGAACTTTGAAATGTCTGTTTGAAATGTCTGAAACTTTGGCTTCTTACCATCTTCTCTTGTTTTTCATTATAGGACTATCAAGAGAGGGCCTGAGGGAAAAACAAATTCTGCTGAATTGCTGAATCCTTAAGTCTGGATCGTTACTTCAAAAAATTTCCTATTGATAGATAAACATGGCAGTGCATGTGGCCGGCACCCTTAAGTTCATCCAGACATGGATTAAATGTGTGTGTGAGGGGAAAAAGGATCCTGGTTGACTACCAGGTTTTTAATTTAGCAACCAGATGAAATGAATGGTAGTACTACCTAATAAGATGGTATAAACTTGGAGAGGAACTGGCCAGGGCTTGGATAAATTATCCTAAACTAGTAGACAAATGTTTGAGTTTGTTAATTTACTGAATAATATGATTATGGAGTACTCATTCTCTATAGTAGTATCAGTAAAATTCATATAAAAACATTGATGTTTCCTGGGATCCCTGGGTGGCTCAGCAGTTTAGTGCCTGCCTTTGGCCTGGGGCGTAATCCTGGAGTCTCGGGATCGAGTCCCACATTGGGCTTCTCAGTCTGTGTCTCTGCCTCTCTCTCTCTCTCTCTGTCTGCATCTCATGAATAAATAAATAAAATATAAAAAAATTGATGTTTCCTGAAGCATTATTTATAATAACCAAGATATGGAAGCAACCCCAGTGTCCACCCAAAGATGAACGGATAAGGGGGATGCGTGTGTGCATGTGCATATGTATATATGTGTGTATATGTTAATATTACTCAGCCATAAAAAAAGAATGAGATTTTGCCATTTGCAATAACCTGGATTAAACTAGAGGATACAATGCTATGTGAAATTAGTCAGAAAAAGACAAGTACTGTATCATCTAACTCGTGTGAAATTTAGGAAACAATCAAATGAACACACACACACACAAAAGAAGGAAACAAGAAAAAAAGCCAAACTCTTAAATGCAAAGAACAAACTGGTGGTTGCCAGAGGGGAGGTGGGTATATGGGCATGGGTAAAATAGACAAAGGAATTTAAGAGTACACTTATCTTGATGAGCACAGAGTGATGCAAAGAATTGTTGAATCATTGTATTATACATCTGAAGCCAATATAACACTCTATGAATTGTACTTCAATTAAAAAAGTAAAATATGATAGAATATTGAAAATAGAACTGGACCTGAATCTATAACTGTCTCCTCTTAAATCTAATAATAGCAAATTAATTTATGTGAAACATCTCACATGTCAAATTAAATTAATGATGTCCTTTTATATAATGATGGTTTTATAGTTATATAGCACTAAAATTCTTTTCACTTTTATAGTTTTATGACAGTATATAGGCAGAAATGTCTATTTTAATCTGCAATTTGTATATAATGTTTTTCTTTATAGTTAACTCTTTAAGTATCCTATTAAATAAATCATTGCTTACAAGAGGATTTACAAGGTCACTAGGATGTTATCCTATGTTTTCCTCTAAAACAGCACTGTCTGCTAGAAGTTTCTGTGATGATTAAAATACCCTATTTCTGCACTCTCTAATAATATATAGTTACTAGCCACATACGGTTATGCTGAGCCCTTGAAATGTGACTAGTCTGACTAAGGAATTGATTTTGCAAATTGTTTTTCAAGAATCAATGGCTAGTAGCTATTATATGGGACAGCACCACTCTAAAAACCAAGTTTTTCTTTTCACATTTACATCTTTTGTACACATGGCATTGGCTTTTTTGTGTAACATGAAGTAAATGTCAAGATACTTCTTCTTTATACAAATATACAATTGGTGAAACACATTTTTATAAGATCTTATGTTTTCCTACCCATTTACTACAGAATTGTTTTTGTTATAAAGGACTTTCATATATGGGCTTTTTAGATTCTCTATTTTGTTTCTGCTAACACTCATAGCTCTTTTTATAGTCAGTAAAGATTTTACCAAGATAAATTTCATGGTAGCTCTTATTGTAAACTTTTAGTTTTTATCAGTGCACATTCCATTCTGTCATATTCCTGGTTGGTTCAAATACGTCATTTTTTTCAAATAATTTATTATATCATATTTTAAATGTTTCCTTGATCAGTAAGGAGAGAAATAATAAAAAGTCTGAGACATAAGCAATGCCTTAAGAAAATGACACAGTTAATGTCATTAAGAAAGAATATCATTAATAAAATGACATCTTTTGCTCAGGACTATAGAATTATTTTGGTTTGGGAAAAGGAGATATAAGATTGGGTAGGGAAAATCACTACTAAAAAGCAGAGACCAGAAGTTATGGTAATCTTAGAAATATTCAACTTGACATGGGTATCATAGGTACCAATGATTATGAAGTAGGAACATTTATTTCTTTAAATATTGAATTAAATGCTTTAAAGATATTTAGTTGTGATAACACCTCATAGGAAAAGTCCTTTATATTTTGAAATGAAACCTCTGGGTAAGGGAAAGTTTGAAGCAAGAGTCAAGCTGAACTGCATAGAGAAGGCAAGTAAAATCCTAAGTTACAGGCAAAGGTACAAATTACTGATGTTTTGAACTCTGGTGAATCTTTTGCCATTTTTATTGTTTTCTTGTTGCCTATTTTATTTTGGAGAGAAGTGTGAGGAGTTAGATTGTTTCATTAAATAAATGCCGATTTTGGAAAAGAGCTCTAATTTTCAACAGACTGATTTCCTTTTGGGGACAGACATTATATTTGTGTGAGAAAGTTTTTATGAACAAGGTCCTATACTTGATGAATACTGAATAGAAATGCCAACAATGTATATTCTAGGAATCAAGCTCTGATATGAAATTATTGGAGTGTGCATCAATGTTTTCCACTTGTAATTAATAGCAATAGTGTTTTTAACAAATGCTATTAGAGTAAACAATAAGAATACTATATTCTCTTTACAAATTAATTTTGCTTTAACATAGCATATTCATATGGAGTATGGAGGTTTTGTAATGTTCCTTATGAAAAAGTCAGCAAGTACTCTCACCTTGCACAGCAGTAAGTCATATGTCCATTTGTTTAGGTCATTATTCTCACTTTTGGAAAGTCTTAATTGATTTAAAAACATAACTATTACTTTTTTTAGGACTTTTATTTAATGAGTTCTCATGATGTTTCTGGTTTAATTGCAAAAAATGTAAAATGCTTACAGCATAGGTTAAAAATAACCCACGCTGCATTCATTTCTATAAAGTGCCATGCAGGATGCGCACATCTTTTTTCTTGGGTGTTTAAACATGCTGTCCTGGGGAAAATACAGGAGAAGGAGGCAGGAGGCCTGGGTTTATCTCTCTGGAGCCAGTATAAATTTGACACCAAAACACTTGAATAAACAAATGCCACCTTCGTTTACTTCTCTAAATCAAATTAAAGGTACTGTAAGCTTTTTTACCCTTCTGAATATTGGGTGGTCTGATCGTAGTAATTATCAGGGCCTACACAGTGCCAAAATCCAGGGACAGACTCGGCCCTGTGCCCTCAGGGCCACCATGCAACTTCCCCAGTTAATTCCTCCTGGGCAGCTAGCTGTATTCCCTCTATCCTGGGTACCAGGATCACTTTTTTTTTCCAAAAAAAAAAAAAAAATTTAACCTGTGACATACTTGAGAAGGTCTAGAAAACCAAATTCTGTTTGTTTGTTTTTCTTTTGTGAGCATGGATGGGAGGGCAGGTGAGAATATGACCCTTCCTTTTTAAATTTCCACTGAAGTCCCATATATCACCGATCAATGTGTGAGATAAGTCTACATATGAAAATTTTCACAAATGTGCCTGAGTGGCTAAGCAGCTAAACATCTGCCTTCTGCTCAGGTTATGATCCTGGTATCCTGGGATTGAGGGCATATCGGGTTCCTGCTCTGCAGGGACCCTGCTTCACCCCCTGCCTCTCTCTCTGTCTCTCTCTCTTTCACTCGCTCTGTCTCTCTGTCTCTCATGAATAAATAAATAAAATCTTAAAAAAAAAGAGAAAATTTTCATAAGACATAACCAGGAAGCTGGCTACTAACTCTCTTTACCTATTAGAAAATATAAGAAAATCCAGAGGGTGGAGAAAAAGAGAATTCAAGAATGGGGCAGAAAGAACTCTGAACTAGATTCATCTCTTGTTCTAGGAAATCTTGAGAACAATTGAAAGGCTGACTAAGTGTGTGGTGGGGGAACCCTACAGGCTCAGAGTTTATTCACTTTCACTGGTCAAGCGATTCAAAAGTACCTACTCCATCCAGAAGGTAGCCATACAAGATGGAGGGGTAATTTGGGGTCCTGTTCAATAGGGCTGGAAGAGGGAAGAAATCTCAGGAGAAAGAGACTGCCTGGTTACTTCTAGTTACCCAAGGATGAGAAGAGAGTCCCAGTAGACTAGCCAGGGAAAATAGACACATCCACCGGGATCCTGCTAGATTCAGAATAAGAATCTGGGGAAAAGTGAGAATTCTTTTTAATATTCTACGTGCCTAGGTGATAGAAAGTTTTCTGTGTGAAGTGACAAGTGTCCTATTACCCTCATCTCCTTCTCCTCCTGACCATGTTAGATCCTGGTAGGAGTGAAACTCATAGTGAGGTGACAAAGGAAGGGAGGAAGGAACAATTAGAACCAGAAGGCCCATGGCCTCTTCTTTGTTGGTTTCTAGCTGAAGGCTGATTTCACCTGCAAGAGAGATGAAATGCTAGGTTAAATGTGGAGTGGCACTATTTGCCACTTGTGGCCAAAAGACATCTTATTAACTAAAAATCAGCAGAAAAGCCTTGCCACTAACTGAGTTCTCACTCTGGGATAGAAGAGCATTATTCTCCACCGAATACAAGTGAAGGATCAGAATGAGGCAAAAATATAGTGAGTATTCCAGTGACACAGTTAATAATTACTAAACCCTACCTGTTCTGTATAATTGTTTTCATTATATAAGTTATTATTGGTTAAACCATTTTATTTATTTATTTTTTTTAAGATTTGTTTATTCATTCATTCATGATAGACATAGAGAGAGAGAGAGAGAGAGAGAGAGAGTCAGAGACATAGGCAGAGGGAGAAGCAGGCTCCATGCAAGGAACCCGATGCGGGACCTGATCCTGGGACTTCAGGATCACGCCCCGGGCCAAAGGCAGGCGCCGAACCGCTGAGCCACCCAGGGTTTCCCCTGTTAAAGCATTTTTTAAAAAATATGAAGCTCATTATAAACTTGCTATCATTTGGAACGATTATTTGGACTTACTGAAAAGATAGCTTTAGTGAACACTCGTAACAGGTGAGGGACTGACCAGTTTTAGTTTGTAGAGCTTACTGACTATATGAGAGGGAGAAGGAAAATAAAACTGTAGTCACAAGTTGGACAAGAGTGAGAGGAACCTTGGGGTGCATAGATGGCTCAGTTGGTTAAGCATCCGACTTTTGGTTTCAGATAAGGTCATGTCTCAGGGTTGTGAGATTGAGCCCTAAATCAGGCTCTGTGCTGGGCATGGAGTCTGCTTGAGATTCTCTCTCTCCCACCCCCTCTACCACTCCTCTCACTCATGCAGTCTCTTTGTCTCTCTCTCTCTCTTATAAATTAATTAATTAAGTAAGTAAATCTTAAAAATACATATATCTTAAAAAGAGAATAAGAGGAACCTTAAGTATGATATCCAATGTAGGAAAGAAATAGATGCTGAACTCAGAAATAACTTGATTAGAACTGTGCTTTAGGAAGATTATTTTGACAACAATTTGTAGAATTTATCGGAGCAAGGGAGATCTCAGAAAATTACTTATATTTCAAGTTCACATTTAAAATTACTTTTTTGGGGAACTTTTTCTGATTTCTCCCCCTGTAGCAATTATTGATTTTTTTTCCTTCACTGTGTTTATTAGCAGTATAATACACACACACACACACACACACACACACACATTTGCATTGTACTGCAACTGAGTGTTTTCCAGTTTTCAATTGTAAGTTTTATAGAACTCCCTTTCTGTGAGTTTTGCCTTTAAGGAGGTTTGAAATTATATATACTAGATCCATTTGTTGAAGAATCCCCATGCATTATAAATGTTCCCAGCCTTCTCAGAAGTGCAGTTAAGAAAACCATTTAATTCATTTTGGTTCGAAGTTACCTAAATTTGTCTATTTCTAAATTTCTTTTTAAAGATTTTTTTTTCCCAGATTCTAAGACCATGAAGGTTGAGGCTAAGTTTTATTTAATCTATATACTAGTTAAATATGAGAAGGTCAAACTACAACTTAATTCACAGTTATATTCTAGAAAGAGTTGGTAATATTAAAGGATAAAATAGCATTGTTCCTCACAGAATCCGGGAAGTTTGGGATAAGCAAAGGTGAATGTTAAGCGGAATTTGGAACAAGATTTTGGCAAGAGTTGAATTGTTCTAATACAGTGATGGGTAATTGGGCTTTCTAGTGACAACTCGCAAAGCGTGGTTGGAAAGACAGGTGAAAAATAGGCAGAGAAGTCAGAGCCTGTGTGGGCAGAAGTACAAAAGGAAACTTTTAAGAGAAAGGATGTATAATACACTCTTTAAACATAATTATCTGCTGTGATGTCAACTCCTCTAACTTTCTAAATTACCAAAAATATCTATAAAGTTCTTCGTTATTGTGGGGATTGTTCTGTGGGTAAAAAGGGAAAGAACCAAGCCTGTTGCCTTTGCTGATATTTTATTGCTATACAGTATATATAATGGGCTTACACTATGTATCCTAAGATCTGAGTTAGAGGTTCCCATGCAAAATCAGCCCTATAAATTTGTATGATAAGTCTTGGAGACAGGGTTGGCTTTTCTGCAGCACTCAGAGTAGGATCTTAAGCTACTCTTATCCAACATATTATATTGAGGGACACATTGACTTTAGCTGACATCCACTAATGGCAAAGCCAATATTTTGCTAGACATGACGGTATATATACATATGATATAACTTGTATACATATAAATGTAAATGAGGATTTAAAATGTTAAAGTTGAGGGGGAGGGAAATCACATAATTAATAGTTTTTATTTTCCTAATATTGAGTACACTGTATTTGAAAAAAAAAAGTTAATTACCTAAAGGTACCTTCATATAAACTGGGTACTCACAGAAAAAACTAATTTCCTTTCTTATTTCTATGTACAGGTTGAACCATATTAAATTACTTCTTTGTCAATCAAAAATAGCTGAATATCAATAATTGCATGTGGTTCAAACTAACATTTAATTTTGAGATTTTTAAAATACTATTCTACTCTTTTTATCGAATGGCAGTTATGTTTTTCATCACTCAAATGTCTTAAAAAAACTTTCCATTATAGTTCATAAAGGATTTTCTTAAACTAATGAATATTTAGCTAGTCTGTAAATAATGACCTTTTAGAAAGTTGTCTTATGCTTATCACTATAGCTTATTGTACATAATTCCTTAAACAAATGAGTGTTTCTAGGTAAATCCTAGAAGTAAATTGTTAAGTTTAAAAGAATAAGCATTCTTTTTTACTAGATATTGTAAAATATCATGTGCTTACAATCCCAGAAAAACAAGGTGTATTTGATTTTTCCACAATCTTAATACTTGAAATTTTCCCATTAAAATTTTAAAAATCATTTTTGAAGTTAAAGAACTTCAAAAAGTTTAAATTTGTGTCACCCTCTTCCTAGTGAGTTTAGGCATCTATATTGGTTATTTGAAACGAGTCTTCTGTAGATTGTACGGGGCTTTCACATACATAAGAAATCCAAAACTTTTAAATACAAGGCATTTCCTAAATATCCCAAACACTTATGTGCAAAAAGGAAATGACTCTTTTAAGTAATGCCTTTACTTTTTCAGATGATTTAAGCTGCTGAATTTTTGGCAAGTGCTATTTCTAATCGTCCCTTCCCCCTTCTTCAAATCAAATCAGTTATAATTTATTGACTCAATAAGCATTTGAGGCTTTAAATGTGTTTCCTAAAAATGAATTATTACTCTTTTAAATCAGATATTTTCATTCTTGGTCAGAATTTAATCATTGAATTTCACATCTGTCCCATATTTACTTTAAAATGACGTTTTTATGAATTTTGATAACTTCCCTAGAAATGCGTTAATGTAACACAAACCTCCTGTTTCGAACCTCAGGTAGGTTTGCTTACACAGGTAGGTTTTTTTTCCTTCCTGAACTGGATGGGTGTGCTAACTAGTATTTCTTGGCTCCCTCAAAATTCTATCCCAAATGCATCCTTTTCTAGTGCAAAAATGGATGTTCACAGATTTTAATACCTGGGCTCAGGTTTCAAAACTGGACCAAGGAAATGGAGTAAGAGTGACCTTTAGTGGCCACTGTGAGTAATCACAAAGGGATGAAATTCCTGTCTCTCAAGAGGATAGATGGACCATTTGTTTGCAGGACTACTTAAAGCAGCAACATGATAAGTTAGAATCGGTTAGCCATGACACTTTTTACATTATTACATTCTAACAGATCAAAACCCCATGGGTCATTGTTCAGAGGACAGTTGAAAAGGTACATTTTTCATTGTAAATGGAAATCCAGTCACACCTATTAAAGTGAGTCTGAAACTTCAATGCTAAATCCTTCATACAAATAGATTGGAAAAGTACCATTTAATTGAGGCAAAAATCCTTTGCTTAACATACATTGGTAAAAGCCACCTGGTTAATCTTTTGAACCTCAGAACTAAACAGCAGGAGGAAGAGTTACTCATTAGCACCACGTTTGATCTTGGAAAAGAGAGCCCCTCTCCCACTTAGAATTAAAGTCACTTCTTCATGAGAATTTAATCCTCAAAATATACTTTTTGTTGCTGCTGTTAAGGGACATCAGTGCCTGCTTCTATAATTCCACCTTTAAATGGAGAGAATGTCTGTATAATTAAGATGTTTGACTCATTTTCTACTAGGTGCTTTCTTATAACTTAGTTTTTTTCCAATAGAAGTTTTTTTGTGGTCACAGATATGTTAAAGGATAAACGCATTTCTGGAACACTCCTATTAACATAATATTGAAGCCTTTTTTCCAAATGAGGACATTCAGCATTAGAAATGATATACATATTCATAAATATGCTTTACAAAACACAATGCTTTGTTGTAATGAATTATAATATTGCTCACCGTATTAAAATTAATTGTTAAAATTAATTGTTTTTAAGCAAATTTTCTGATAAAATCCATTGTCGTTTCTGATGATAGATTTTTTAATAAGAAGCGAAGACCAAAAATGGTTAGCACTTTAAGACACAATAAAGTTTTTGAATCAGTGTCTTTCAGACTGGCCCATTCTAAAAATGCATGACATTTATAAAACATGAAAGATGGATAAAGCAATGAGGTTTGATTGAAAGGTCATCGTATAGAGAATTGGAATTTTTTCTTTAATCTTAGTTGGCATACCAGTTTGATTTCAGGTATTTACCAAATGAAAATACTAAGTAATTAAATGACAATATAATATCTTTGAAAATTATAATAGTACAAACATGCATGATATAAACTATAACTCAAAATTGAGTGGATAATTGAAATTTATTTTAAATACTTCCTTTAAGATATACACACACATTATATATACACATATGTGTGTACATATATATACACACATATATGTATATATGTTTATATAGATTCTGCCTCAATGTCTGTTCCATTACCTATTATTATGAAACAAATTCTCTAAAAAGAGTCACATATAACAACAACTATTTCATTATCTTCATGATTTTGTGGGTGAAGAATTTAGGCAGGACACAGTGGGGGTGACTGGTCTCTTCTCCAGGATGTCTGGAGCCTCAAATTGGGTAGCTCTAAGAGTTGGAGATAATAGAAATGGTTTTATGAGCATCATATTGGCTTTATCTGTCAGCAAGATTCCTTAATTCTTCTCCAAATGGCCTCTCCACGTGGCTAGCTTGGTATTGCTTGTAACATGGAAGTGTCAGACTGCTTGTACTGGTGGTTCAGGGTTCTAAGAAGGAATGTTTCAAGAGACATATCTGTTATCACAAAATTCTAGATTTAGAGTGAGGAACAAAGACCCCCACCTCTTGATGAGAGGAGTGTCAAAAAATCTTTGGTCATTTTCAAAATACCGCAAAGATGGAAAGGTTACCTTTGACAAATTTTAGCTCTCCACAAAGCTGGAGGAATGTGAAGGAGCTACTCCCATTCTATGTCAGAATTCATAAACTGGAGAATGAACCAATTAACTATTTCCATTACTGGCAGAGACATTAAGGCAGTATGATGATAGAATGCAAAAAAATAAATCCATTGTTAAGTAAAAAAGTATAATTGATCATCAGGCATCTTTATTTACTCTTTCAGACTTCCATTTTCTGATTATCTTTCCCCTGGATTCCAGACCTTTTGAAGCCTTTAATGAGCTTCAAAAAATCAGAGGCCAAATATCAACCACCGACTTTCACTGCCATTTTTGTGGCCATCATTAAATATTTGTAGCCAGTTAATTGAGTAATAGCAATGGAAATGTAACAATCATAATATGTTTCTTTATTTCCATAATAGAAATTTTTGGGAGTTGAGGATCCAAAAAAAAATAAAAACAGTACTTTTTTTCAGAAAGTGTGAAATGATTTATGATATAAATGTAAAAGCCATATTGATAAGATTAAAATTTCAGCTTTACTACTAATAAATCTAAGCTTAAATAGTGGCTGAGTTAAACAATCCAATCAACTTTCTCTCTTCCATCCTTCTGAGTTGAACTAATCTCTGGAACTTTAGGCCTTCTTGCTAAGCTTGTTGCATGCCAGAAGCAATTGTTGCATGACCAAAAGACAGATATCCAAAATAGACAGGGGTTGACCCATGCATGCCTTTTCTCATTCACGGAGTTGGAAAATCACTCTGAGGAAAGGTGACTGAGGCCTGAAAATAAGTCACAGGGTCATTCTGGGGAACAAATTTTTCTTCTACGTTATTATTGACAACTAAAATCTAAAACAACAAAATTCACAAGTATCCAGTTTTGAGTTTCTCTCTTTGCAGCACATCTTTTTCTTAAAAAGTAATTATTGTTTTATTTACTGGTAAATAGGAATCTTTTTTCAAAAGATTTCACAACTGGGACTCCAGGATAGCTCAGCGGTTGAGTGTTTGCCTTCGGCTCAAGGTGTGATCCTGGGTTTGGGGATCAAGTCCCACATCAGGCTGTGAGGAGTCTGCTTCTCCCTCTGTCTATGTCTCTGCCTCTCTCTGTGTCTCTCATGAATAAATAAAATAAAATAAAATAAAATAAAA